>NW_027470477.1:0-37455 GCF_051020765.1 Lasioglossum baleicum
AACTGGAAGTTATGAAAAAATCGAAAATATCGTAAAAGTAAATTGCAAGTATGTATTAATAAATGGATGGCTGGGATAAAAATGCTTACGACACATATTCCTGGCTATGAAATTAACGAGGAGCCAACTAGTAGTGTCGCTCCGACCTGTTGAATGCAAATACAAAATAACTTCTGCCGTGTATTATCGGTAGTGTAGGTACACATACAGACAATCGCATTATACAACAACAAATTCAACAAAATATCGCTATAAACGTACACGTAACCAATTTCAATGACAATTTTTCCAAAAAATGTAACGCTTGAAATTAAATATTGGGAATTTTGAAAATTATCGAAAATATCATAACAGTAAATTACAGTAAGTATAAATAAATGGGGAAACTTGGGAAAAATGCATACGTTACAAAGTGAAGGTTAAAGACAATATCCTAGACCATCCAGCAGTGCCGTTTCGTTCTGCCGTACGCTACTACAAGACCTCGACAGTGGTGTCCCTCAAACAGCGTTGGTATAATATAGACCATCTAATAAAAAAAGAATAAGTTTAACAAAAATATTGCATATAAACGTTCACTCATCTAATTCCAAAGGCACTTGCCTACTAAGAAACACAATCCTATAAACTAAAAATTGAAAATATTGAGAAACATTGAATATATCATATCAGTAAATTACAATTACGATGACTGTAAAAGAGTCTCTGCAGTATAATGTCAAGGTTATAGAAATTAGCGAAGACCATACAGTAGCATCGCTCCGATCTACCGAACACCACTATGAGGTCATTCCAGTCGTGTCCCACTGGATGCTTCGGTATGTACACAGACAAGCATATAAAATAACAATAAGTTTAACATAATATTATGATAAACGTAAACTCAACTAACTCAAAAGACATTATTATTAAGGAATACAACTCTCAAAATTGATAATTTGACAATTTTGAAAGGAAATCGAAGATATGAAAGCAGTAAATAACTGTATGATTATATAAATGGATGACCGGGATTAAATGCATACCATACAAAATTAAGTTTAACGAAATTAACTACGACCCTCCAGTAGTGCCGCTTCGATCTGTCGAACGCTAATACAGGACATCGCCATTAGTGTCTGTCCGGCCAGCGTAGGGTACGTATACAGACAATCGTATTAAACACGAATAAGTTTAACAGATTAATGTCATAAAGGAATACTCGATTAATTCCAAAAACACTATTACTGGGGAACACAATTTCTTAAAATTAAAATTGAAAATTAAGAAAATAATCGAAAATATCGCAACACTAAATTACAGTATGCCATAAGTAAAAGGAAAACTGGGTAAAAATGAATACGGTACAAAATCAGGGTTAAATAAATTAACGAAGGCAATCGAGTAAGAGGCCGCTCCGATCATGTGAACGCAACGACAGCATAATTCCAGCCGTGTCGTGCAGGAACCGTAGGTACGTATACAGACAACCCTATAAAAATAACAATATGTATAACAAAATATTGGCGTAAACGTACACTTAACTATTTCCAGATAGAATTTTACTAAGAAATACAATTATTGATATTATCAATTGGTATTTTGGCAGCAATCGGGAATATCAAAACAGTTAATAACGATATGTAGAATTAAACAGAAGAGCGAACCAAAATGCATACGTTACGATACCATGATTAAAGAAATTGACGAAGACCAGCCAGTATTGTCGCTCCGACCTGCCAGACACATCGGCAAGTCCACTTTTGTCTTGTCGCATAGGATGCATAAGTACGCATATTAGGTAATCATATAAAACAATAATAAGATTAGCAAAATATTGTCATATACGAACACTCGCATAATTCTCAAAGGCACATTTACTGAGAAATACAATTTTTTATATTCACAATTGGATATTTGGAAGAAAATCGGAAACATCATACGTGTAAATTGCAGTATGTAGAAAATTAATAGAAAACTGCGAAAGGTGCATACGGTTACAATATCAAGGTTAATGAATTTAACGTAGATCATACCCTAGTTTCGCTCCGATCTACCGAACGCAAATACAGGATCACTCCAGCGCCGTGTCGCTCCAACAGCGCAATTACTTATACAGACAGTCATATCAAATAACAATATTTTTACCAAGAAAATGTCACAAATGCGTACGCTCAACTAATTTCGAAGGCACTATTGCTAAGAAATACAATTTTTATACACAAGACATTCAATATTTCGAAGAAGGAACGAAAATATGATAACAGTAAGTTACAGTATCTATAAATAAATAGAAAACTATGACAGAATCCATATGGTACAAAATCAAGGATAAGCGAATTGACTGAAACCCTACAGTAATGCCGCTTCCAGCTGTAGCGTACAACTACAAGACCTCGATATAACTTCATCTAACCTGTGATAGCATGTGTATAAGCAGGCATTCCGGGCATAAATCCGCCTGAACAGTATTGGCAATAGACACATTAATTTGCGGGTTGAATATTAATGTGGATCGTCAAACTGCCTGGGTGCGTTGCCAATTTGTATAAAGTCGAACGTTTTACTGGAGCGCTAACACTCCGAAAGCCTAACCAGCTGTTATCGAAGGTGTATAACTCTGTGTTCAGAGGAACAAATTAGTAGACATTCTAGTGACGCGCACCTTAGTTTCACGTATGGGTATGAAGATAGAGAGGGTCAAGCCATTCTAGAGCTTTACCACGTTCTCTGGTAGTGGGACGGCAAAGACAATAGCTTCTGCTCTCCTGTGATTCCGAGACCTGAGCCAGGTATTCGGACAGTCAATCCACTGAACAGTATTAGCAAATGGACACCTTAAATCAGGACAGTCAATCCACTGAACAGTATTAGCAATGGACACCTTAAATCACGGGTTGATATTAAAGTAGTTCGCCAAGCCGTTTGAGACCGTTACCAATTGGTATAAGGGCACAAATTTTACCCAGGGCATTACTTTCCCAGAAGCATTACCTGCTGTAGGGAGTATCTTGCATAGTGGTAGTGGAATCAAATTTTTGCACATTTGAGCAGACGGACACCATATTTTCGTGTATGAACAGCAAAATCGAGACACAAGCTGTTCGAGATCGTTACCACCTGCTTTGAGGGACGCACAGTTGCGTCCATAGCATCACCTATCCTGTGGTTCCGTAATTAAAGCGAGGTATCCCAGGAGTAAATGCGCTGAACAGGGTTGTCAAAGCACACCTAAATTCACGGTATGCATATTAAAGTGCAATGTCAATCCGTTGTAGAACGTTACATATACGTGTAGGGGTCTAACGTTTTACCGAAGGCCTTACATTCCCTGGACCAAATCCGCTGTATCGAGAGTATAAGATAGTGTTGAAGGATGCAAGTTAGTATTCATCTTAGTGACGACACCATCAAGTTCATGTATGAAATAGAAGCTCTAAGGACAAAACGCTCGAGAACGTTGCACACCTTCTGTAGGAGACGAACGGCTAAGTCAATAGCTTCACCTATACTGTGATTCCGAGAGCCAAACCAGGTATTCCATGAGTAAATCTAATGAACAGTGCGGGCATCCGACGCCATAATTCACGGCTTGGGTATTGAAACGGAGCGTCAAGCCGTTTGAGAACGATATCAATTAGTATAAAGCCATTGCTTTTGCCGATTACGTTACCTTCCGAGAACCGATCGCGCCGTATCGAGTGTCTTGCTTATTGTTCGCGTAAACAAATTAGTCGTCATATTCGCAGACAGACACCACATTTTCATGAATAAATATAAAAATCGACAGCAAAGCCGTTGGAGAACGACACCACCATTTTTAGACACTAACGGCGATGTGAATGGCTCCACCTAACCAGTGATTCCGACAGTCAGGCCAGGTATCCTGTGAGTAAATCTGCTGAACGGTATTCGCAAAAAACACCTTAAATCACGGCTGGATTATTAAAGTTCGGTGTCAAGCCGTTTGGGAACGATACCGATTTGTACAAAGTCAAACGTTTACCGGAGGCGTTTACTTCCGCGAAACTGAGCGGCTCCATCGAGACTATAATTCCGGGTTCTGAGAAGGAAATTAGTATCCATTTCAGTGACGGGCACATTAACTTCATGTATGTATTAGAAGAACGTGCGTCAATCTGCTCGGGAACGTTGCCACCTTCTGTTAGACACCAACCGCTACGCCAATGGCATCACCTATCCTGTGGTTGGTAGTGTCGAACCAGCTATTCCTGAACTATGGATGCTGAACAGTATTGGCAATATACACCTTCATTCACGGTTAGAATATTAATGTAGACCATCCAAACCGTTTTCTATCGTTACCAATTAGCGTAAAGTCAAACGACTTACCGAAGGCCTCACCTTCCGAGAAGCCCAAACTGCTGCAGCAAGTGTCTTGCTCAGTGTTCAAGGTAGCATGTTAGTAACATTTACTCCGGGAATACATGGTTTGACTTTTAGAATATTTGAATACGTCAAGCTATAGACTTAGTCGTTCGTCTCTAAGACAAAGTGGTAACGTTCTCGAACGTTTTGACCCTCGATCTAATAAGTAATGCATGAAATTATGGTGCCTGTCACTAAAATTCATTCTAACTTGTTTCTCTGAACACGAAGCCACACCCTCTGTAGAGGTGGTTAGCTTCTAGGAAGGTTAGGCCTTCGGTGAAATGGTGACTCTATACTAATAGGTAAAGCTCTACAACGGTTTGATGATCTGCATTATTATGCATACCGTGAAATAAGCTGCCCATTGCCAATACTGTTCACCGGATTAGACCAATAATACCTGGTCTGCTCTCCGAATCCCTGATTAGGTGAAGGTATTGACATGGTCGTTCGACCCTGACAACGGGAGCAGCGTTCTCGAGCGGTTTGACACTCGATCTTCAAATTCATACTTGTAATTAAGGATCATGTCACCAAAATGTATACTAATCTGATTCACTGAACATGAAGTAATACCCTCGATACATGGAGTCAGCTTCTCGGAAGATAAGGCCTTCTGTAGAAAGATTGATTTTATAGGAATAGGTAACATTGTGCAACAGTATGACGGTCTCCTTTAATATTCAGACCGTGAAGTAAGGCGTTCATTGCAAATACTGTACTGGGCATTTACTCCCGGAATACCTGGTTTGACTCTCTGAATCACACCATAGGTGAAATTATTGACTAACCCGTGCGGCTCTCAAGAAAAGTTCTAACGTTCTCCAACGGTTTGACTCTCAATCTTTTATTAATATATGAAATTACGGTGCCCGTCACTAAAATTTATATTAATATGTTCCACTGAACACGTTGTTATAGTCTCGATACAGCGGGATAGATTCACCGCAGGTAACGCTATTGGTGAAAGGTTTGACTCGATTCAAATTCGTGACGTTCTCCAATGGTTTGGCGCCCGACATTAATGATCAAGCCGTGAAATGAGGTGTCTAATGCCAATACTGTACAGCGGATTTTCTCCAGAATACCTTGCTTGACTTTCGGAATCACAGAATAGTATAGCTATTGACTTTGCCGTTCGATACGTAATGAAGGTGGCAACTCTCCGAAAATCTATCCCGATATGTCGTGAGTATAACATCGTGTCAGCGGGGCGAATTAGTATACGTTTTCGGGACGAGGGCATCAATTTTATGAATGAATTAGGAAATCGTGTGTCAAGCATTTCGAGAACTTTACCGCCCTCTTTGATTTTAAACGGCTAAGAAAATAGCTATGCCTATCCTGTGATTCCGAGAGTCAAACAAGGTTTCCCCGGACTAAATCCGCGGAACACTATTGGCACTTGACACCTTAATACACGGTTTGAATATTAAAGCAGACCGTCAGACCGGCGTAGATCGTTACCAATTGCTATAAAGATAAACGACTTACCGAATACCTTATGCCCCGAAAAACTAGCCTGGTGTATCGAGAGAATGGCTTCGTGTTCAGAGAAGGAAGTTATTCCCCATGACATTGGCGGGCACCTAAACTTCCTGCATGAATTAGATGGTCGAGCGGCGAAACGCTCGAGAACTTTGCGAATTCCTGTGAGAATCGAACGGCTACGTCAATATCTTTACCTACCATGCCATTCCGAGAAACAATATAGGTATTCCGAGACAAAATCGGCTGACAGTATTGGTTATAAACACCTCAATTCACGGTTTGAATATTAATGTCGGCCGCCAATCCGTTGTAGAACCTTACCAATTGCTATAAAATCAAACGCTTTACCGCAGACCTTACCTTCCGCGAACGGTCGCCGGCTTCATCGGGCGTTCAAGTTCGTGTTTACAGAAAGAAAATAGTATTCATTTCAGTGACGGGCGCCTTAACTGCGTGTATGAATTTGAAGACCGATGGTCGAAACGTTCGAGAACGTTAGCACCCTCCTTAAGTGTCGAACGGATAAAACAATCGCATAACCTATCCTGTAATTCCGAGCATGAAGCCTGGTTATCCAGGAGCAAGTGCGCTGAAGAGTAGTGGCAACAGACACACCAACTCACGGTATGAATATTACAGCAGAATGTCAATCCGTCGGAGAGCATTACCAATTGATATAGAGTAGTTCCTTTTACCGAATTACCTTTATAGAACCTAACCCCATGTAGCGGGTGTCATGCTTAGCGCTCACGGAAACAAATTACTTGGCATTTTAGCAGAGGCGCACCTTATTTAAGTGATGTGAATAGAATAATCGGGTATCAAACCATTCGAGATGGATTCCACCTTCTTTGAGGGTCGAGCGGTTAAATCAATAGCTTCTCCTACTCTGAAATTCCGATAGTCAAGCCAGGTATTCCGAGAGTCATTCCATTGTATGCTATTGCAACGGCCACCTTAATTCATGATTTGAATACTGAAGTACACAGCCTATTTCTTGCCGATCGTTACCTATTGGTATAATGTCAAACGTTCTACCAAGGACTTTACCCTCCGAGAATATAACCCGCTGCATCGAGAGTATGGCGTTGTGCTCGGAGAATCATGTTAGTATGCATTCTAGTGGCGGGCACCTTAATTTCATGAATGAATTAGGAGATCTTGTGTCACACCGTTGGAGAACGTTACTACCTTTCGTGAGAGTCGCATAGCTAAGGCAATAGGTTCACCGATCCTGCTATACCAAGAGTAAAACTAGGTATTCCGGGATTAAATTCTCAGTACTGTATTGGCAATATACACCCTGGTTCTACAACTGATGGACCTCCGTATAATATTATTCGAACCGTAAATAGAGGTGTCTATTGCCAATATTGTTCAGCGGATTTACTCCAGGAATACCAGGTATGACAATCGGAACCACAGGATTGGTGAAGCGAATGACATTGCCGTCCGATCCTTAAAGAAGGTGGTAACGTTCCGGAACGGTATTACACCCGACCCTGTATGTCATTCATGAAATTAAGGTGCCCGGCATTAAAGCGTATACTCATTTGTTCCTCTGAACACTCTGATATATTCTCGATACAGCGCGTTGTGCTTTCGGACGGTAAGGTCATCAATAAAACGTTTGACTTTATATCAACTGGAACCTTTCTCATATGGTTTCTCGCTCCACTGTAATATTAAAACGGTGAATTAAAGCGGTTAATGCCAATACTGTTCAGCAGATTTACTCCTGGAATACCTGCTCTGACCTTCGGAATCACTGGATGGGAGAAGCTATAGTCTTAGCCGCTCGACTCTCATAGATGGTGATTACGTTCTCGAAACGCTTGACCCTCGATCTTCTAACTCATACATGAAGTTAGGGTGCCCGTCACTGGAATGTATACTAATTTCGTTCTCTGAGCAAAATGTTTTACTCCAAACACAGTCCAGTAATTGCGTACTGCAGACCGGGCGGCATACTCTATGATCTTTTCTTAATATCATTAGCCTTGATATTGTTCCATTTGCATTGTTTCGCAGATGTCTATTTATCTCTATCTAATGTAACTTACTGATTTGATATTATCGATATTTAGTTCTAAATTTTCAATTTTACTTGAAAAGTTGTATCTCTCTGGTAAGGTGTCTTTGGAATTAGTGAGTGTACGGTTATGAAATTACCCTGTTAAACTTATTGCTATTTTATATGGTTGTCTCTATACGTACCCACGCTGTCAGAACAAAGCGACTAGCGGGGACTTGATGCTGCGAAAAGCAGAACGTAGCGGCACTACGGAATGGTCTTCGTTAATTCCTTTAACCATAATATTGTACCATATACATTTCTTCCTAGTTGTCCATTTCCTTGTACATACTGTAATTTACAGTTACAATATTTTCAATTCCTTTCATAATTTTCAATTTTTAATTTAAATGATTGTATTTCTTTCTAAAGATGTCTCTGGAAGTAGTTAAGTGCACGTTTATGACGTTATACTGTAAACTTATAGTTATTTTATAAGATTGTCTCTATACGCACCTACGCTGCCGGAGCGACACTACTGGATGATCTACGATAATTTCTGTAACCATGATATTGTACGTATACATTCTTTCGCAGTTATCCATTAATTTATACATAATGTAACTTAATATTGTTTTTCGATTTTTGTCAATATTTTCATTTTTAGTTTAAGAAATTGTATACCTTAGTAATGGTTTCTTTACTACAAGCTGAGGGTACGTTCAGTACAATGTCATGATAAATTCTATGTTATGTTATATTATTGCCTCTATACGTACCTACGCATCCGGCGGTACACGACAAGCATTGTCTTGTAGTTGCCTTCGGTTGATGGGGGCGACAATACTCTATGCTCTTTGTTTATTTCCATATGCTCGATACTGTACCATATCAAGTCTCTCGCATCTTTCTATTTATTTCTGCATACAGTAATTTACCGTTATTTAATTTTCGATTGTGTTCATAATTTCCAATTTGAAATTTAAAAATTCTATTCTATTCATAGGTGTCTTTGGATCTAGTTGAGCTATATTTAATGACAATATTTTTATATAAATATTGTACTTTTAAGTGAAGTCTGCGTACGATCCTACGCTTTCGGAGCAGCACAGCTGGAGCGGTCTTGAAGCTGCGATCGGAAGATCGGATCTTCGCTACTGTATGCTCTTGGATAATTTCTCAAACCTAGATTTATGATATTTTCGATTTTCAACGAAACTTCCAATTTTTAACTTCAAAAAATTTATTTTTTTACCAACAGTGCCTGTGGAGTTAGTTGACGTGTACGTTTGTGACTTTATTTTGTTATACTATTTGTTATTATATATGATTGCCTGTATTCGTACCTACGCTGTCGGAGAGTCACGTCTGCAGTGGTGTTGTAGTTGCGAACGGAAGATCGGAGCGACACTACTGCAAGGCCTTCGTTAATTTCTTTAACCTTAATATTGCACCATATGCATTCGATCGCAGCTTTCTATATATTTATGAGTATATAATTTACTGTTACGACAATGTCGATGTTTTTCAAAATTATCAATTTTTGGTTTAACAAATTTTATTTCATCGTAAATGTGTCTGTGCAATTAGTTGAGCGTACGTTTATCACAATATTTTGATGAATTCTTGGTTATTTTGCATGAGTGACTGCACACGTACCTGCGCTTCTGGAGCGTCACGACTGGCGCGCTCCTGTAGTTGCGTTCGGTAGATTGGATTGTCGCTAGTGTGTGATCTTCTTTAATATCTTTAACCATGTATTGTACTGTAAGAATTCTTTCGCAGTTTTGTATTTGTTTCTACATACTGTAGTTTACTGTCAGGATATTTTCAATTATTTTCAAGATTCCAATTTCTTAATTACAAGCATTGTATTTCTTATGAATTGAGTCATTGCATTTAGATAAGTGTACGTTTATGACAATACGCTGATGAATTAGTTGTTGTATTATTATATTGTCTCTATACATGCCTACGCTGCAGGAGCGACATGTATTGGTATGTCTTTTTGTTGCGTTCGGTAGATGGGAGCGACATTACTGCATGATCTTCCTTAATTTGTCTAACCGTGATACTGTACCGCACACTTTTTTCCTGGTGCTCCATTTATTAATACATACTATAATTTGCTCTCCTAATACTTTCGATTTTTACATAATTATCAATTCTTTCATTGAAAGATTGCATATCATTGTAAAAGGGTGAGAGGAATTAGTTGTGTGTACGTATATGACATCACTTTGTAAACTTATTGTTATTCGATATGATTGTCACTAAACGTACCTACGCTGTTTTAGCGACACGACGGGCGAGGTATAGTAGTTGCATACGGCAGATCGGAGTTCTGTCTGATCTTCGATAATTCCCCTAACTTTGATACTATACCGCATGTATTTTTCCCCGTTTTCCATTTATTTATACACACTGTTATTATATTTTCGATTTCTTTAAAATTTTCAAAACTTATTTTATGAAATGTACTTCTTATTAAATGTGTCATTAGAATTAGTTGACTGTACGCTTATCGCGATAATTTGCTAAACTTATTACTGATTCGTATGACTGCCAGTATGCGCACGAACGTTTCAGGGGCGACGCGGCTGGAGTGGTCTTGTAGTTGCGTACGTCAGATTGGAACCGCACTACTGGATTGCCTTCAGTAATGTCTTCAGCCTTGATTTCGTACCGTATGCATTTTTTTCTAGTTTTCCAATCATTTATACTTACTGTTATTTAATCTTATTATATTTTTGATTTTTCGAAATTTCCAATTTTTAGTTTAAAAGATTGTATTTAATTGTATAAGGGTCCTTGGAATTACTTAATTGTATGTTTATGACATTATTTTGTTAAACTTATTCTTATTTTACATTTCTTTATTTTACAATCTTGCCTGCATGAGAACCTACGCTGTAGACGGGCAGTACTTGCGAAGCCTTGGACATACGTACGACCGAACGGAGCGGCGATATTGGATTGTCTTTGTTCATTTTTTTAACCACAATATTTTCCGTATACATTCTTTCGCAGTTTTCTATTAATTTACAAATACTGTAATTTAGTGCATCTACGATTGTCTCTATACGTACGTACGCAGTCAGAACTGCAGCGCTGGCGATGTCTGGCATCTGCGTACGGCAGTTCGGACTTGCACTACTGGATGATCTTCGTCAATTCCATTAACCTTGATTTCATACCGTATGCAATTTTTCCCAGTTTTCCATTTATTTATACATGCTGTAATTTACTGCTTTGATGTTTTCAATTTCTTCCATATTTCTTAATTCTTAGTTAAATGAATTGTGTTTCTTAATTAAAGTGCCTATAAGCTCCGTTGAGTCAACGTTTATGACAATAATTTATTAAACTTACTGTTCTTTTATATGATTGTTTCTGTAGGCATCAACGCTTCCAGTGTGACACGACTGGATTGGCCTCGCAGTTGGTTCGGTTGATCGACGCTACTGTATGATCCACGGTAATTTCATTAACCTTCAGTTTGTATCGTATGCACGTTTTTCCCAGTTTTCAATTTGTTTATGCAACCTGTCATTTACTGTTATATTATTTTCGATTTCTTTCGAAAATTTTTAATCTTCATTTCAAGAAATTGAATTTCCAAATATAAGTGCTTTTGGTTTCAGTTGAGTGTACCTTAATCATATTATTCTGTTAAACTTGCTGCTATTTTATGATTGCCTGCTATACGTACCTATGCTTCCAGAGAGACACGCCTGGAGCGAGCAAGTAGATGCGTGCGGTACATCGTAGTTACACAACTGTAGGATCTTCGTTAATTTCTCTAACCTCGATATTGTATCGTATCGATTTTTCCCAGTCGTGCATTTATTTGTTCAAACTGTAATGTAGTGTTATGATATTTCGGTATTTTTCACAATATTCAGTTTGCATTTTAAGAAATTTTATTTCTTAATAAAAGTGCCTTTTGGAATTAGTTGTGTGAATGCTTATGACAATATTGCGTTAAATTCTTTGTTACCTTATATGATTGTCTGAATACGTATCTATGTTTCCGGAGCATGACGAATGGAATGGTCTTGCATTGTCTTTCGGTATATCGGTGCGACACTATTGCATGATTTTCGATAATTTATCTATCCATGATACTGTACCGTATGCATTGTTTCCCAGTCTTCCATTTATTTGTACATGCTGTAACGTACTGTTGTGATATTTTCAATTTGTTTCAACATTCTCCACTTTTATTTTAAAAAGTTGGTTTACTAGTGTCATTGGAACTTGTTGAGTCTACGTTAGTGACAGTATTTTGATGAATATAATGTTATTTCGTATGATTGTCTGTGTATGTCGCTTCGCTGCTAGATCAACACGACTAGAATGGTCTTGTAGTTGCGTAAGGTAAATTGGGGCGACACTACTGGATGGTCTTCGTCAATTTCAATAACCATGACTTTATACCGTACGCACTCTTTCACAGATTTGTTTGTTTCCACATACTGTAATTTAATGTTATCATATTTCTGATTTCATCAAAATTTCCAGTCTTTAACTTCCAAAACTGAATTTTTTAGTAATAGTGTCTTCTGAATTAGTTGAGTTTGCGTTTAGGAGAATATTGCACTGACTTTGTTGTCGTATTATATGATTGCCTGCATTCGTATGTACGCTTCCGGAGCGACGCGGCTGGAGTGGTTTTGTAGTTGAGATCGGTAGATCGGAGCGACACTACTGTAAGATTATCGTTAAAATTTTTAACCTTGATGTGGTACCGTATGCATTTTGTCCATCGCCTTCTATTTCGTTAAGCAAACTGTAATTTACTATTATTATATATTCGATATTTTTTTTTCAAAATTTCCAATTTTTTATTTCAGAAATTGTACTTTTCCGAGAAATTGCCTTTGAAATTTGACTAGTCTAACTGTATGGACATATTTTCTTAAACTTTTTGTGATCTTACTTGATTGTCTGTATACGTACCTTCGCTGTCGGAGCAGCACGACTGAGGAAGACTTGTAACTACGTATCGCAGGTGGAAGCGGAACTACTGGATGGTCTTCGATGGATTCTTTAACCATTATTTTATTCCGTTTGTATTCTTCGCAGTATTCTACCTATTTACAATTAGTGTTATTTACTGTTACGATATTTCCGATTTTCTATATTTAAATTTTCAATCATAATTATTAAAAATTGTATTCCTTAGCAAAAGAGTCTTTGGAATTAGTTGTGTTTAGGTATATGACGTTATTTTGTTAGACCAATTGATATTTTATATGATTGTCTGTATACGTACAAACGATATCGGTGCAACACGACTAGCGTGGTATTCTAGTTGGGTACGGTAGAAAGGATCGGCACTACTGAATGGACGCCGATTATTTCCATAACCTTGATTTGTACCGCATGAATTTTTCTCAGTTTGCCATTTATTTATGCATTATGTAATTTACTGTTATGATATTGTCGATTTTTCTTCAAAGTTTTCATCCTTTATCTTAGAAAAATGTACTTCTTAGGAAAAGTGACTTTGGAGTTAGTGCAGTGTGCCCGCATGACATTGTTTAGTTCAAATAATTGTTATTTTGTATGATTGTCTGTGTATGTATCTACGCTGTTTGCGCGAGACGACTGGAGAGGTCTTGTGGTTGCGTACGACAGAACGGAGCGAGTCTACTGGATGGTATTCGATAATGTTTTTAACCTTGATATTGTACAGTAAGAATTTTTTCTCAGTTTTTCATCTATTTGTACAAACTGTATGTTACTGCTTTGTTGTTTTCACTACACCTGAAAAATACAATTACTGAGATAAAAAATTGGACGGTTTGAATAAAATCGTAAGTATCATAACAGTAGATCACAGAATGTTGAAATAAATAGTAAATATGGAAAGAATGCATTCGACACAATATCAAGGTTAGAGAAGTTAACGGAGATAGTACCGTAGTGTCGGCCCGATATGCCGAACGCAACTGCAAGACCATAAGAGGCGTGTCGCTCCGGAAGCGTAGGTACGTACACGCACAATCGTTTATAATAACAACAAGTATAGAACAGCTGATGTCATAAATGTGCGCTCAAGTAATTCCGAAGACACTTTTCATAAAATGTACAATGATTGATATTAAAAATGTGGAATTTTGAAAAAATTAGTAAATATTAAAAATAAATAAATGGAAGAATGCGAAGGAGTGCATACGGTACTATATCAAGGTTAATGAAATTAACGTAGGCCATACAGCAGTTACCGTTCCGAAGTACCGTAGGAACGTATACTGACAACTGTGTAGAATGACAAAAGCTTAACAAGATATTGTCATAAACATAAACTCAACAAATTCAAAGGCTCGTATACTAAGGAATTTATGATATTTAAATTTATGAATTTTGGAAATAACCGAAAGAATCATAACAGGAAAATGCAGTATGTAGAAATGAATAGAAAATTGCAAAAGACTGCATGCGGCAAAATCTTATGGTTATAGAAATAAACAAAGACAATCCATTACAGCGGCTCCCATCTGGCGCTCGCAACTGCAAGTCCTCGCCAGTGGTGTTGGTCCGGGAACGTAGGTTCGCATACAGAATGTCATATAAAATAGCAATACGCAACAAATAAATGACATAAGCGTACACGCACGTAATTACAACGACACTTTTATTAGGAAATAGAATTTCTTATAATAAAAATTGATAATTTGGAAGAAAATCGAAAATATTAGGACAGTAAATTGCAGAATGTATAAATAAGGCAAAACTTGGGAACAAATGCATAGAAATAAATAGGAATCTGCGAAAGAATGTTTACGGTACTATATTGAGGATATTGAAATTAACAAAGACCATACAGTCGAGTAGCTCCGACACACCGAACGCAACTACAAGGCCACATCATTCGTGTTGCTATAGAAGCGTAGGTTTGTATTCAGACAATCATATTATCCAACAACAAATTAAATTAAATATTTGCATAAATGTAGAATCGAAAAGGCACTTTTACTATGAAGAACAAATTTTTAATTTAAAAACAGGAAATTATGAGAAACTCGAAATAGCATAACTGTAATATACAGTATGCATAAATAAATGGAAGACTGGCAAGAGATCCATACGGCACAGTATTATGATTAAAGAAATTAACGAAGCTCATTGAGTAGTGTCGATCCGATGTACCAATCGCAACTGCAAAACCACTCCACGCGTGTCGCGCTGAGAGCGAGGTACGTATACAGACAATTACATAAAATAAGAAGAAGCAAACATCAATATTGTCATAAATGTAAACTCAACTAATTCCATATACACTTTTCTTGAAAAATACAGTTTCTGAAATTAAAGACTGGAAGTTATGAAGCAAATCGATAATACCATAAAAGAAAATGGCAGTTTGTGGAAATAAATGGAAGCCAGCCAAACAATGCTTACGGTGCAATGGAAAATTACCGTTAATTAAATAAAGAAATAAACAAAGACCATACACTCTTGTCGCTTCCGATCTGCCTTCGGAACTACAAGGCATCCACAGTAGTGTCGCACCGGCAGCGTAGGTACGTATACAGACAATCAAATAAAATGACAACATATTTAACAAAGTATTGCATTAAACGTACAATCAACTAATATGAGAGACACTCTTCCTAATTAATATGAATTTTGAAACTTAATAAAATATTGAAATTATCATACTTGTAAATTAAAGTATGCATAAGTAAACACAGAACTGCGAATTAATGCATACAGTACAACATCAAGGTTAAAGAAATTATCGAAGACCATACAGAATGCCGCTTCGATCTGCCGTTCACAACTACAAGACGAATCCGGTAGTGTCGCTCCTGCAGCGTAGGTACATATTGAGGCAATCGTATAATATAACAAAAAATATAACAAAATATTGTAATAAGCGTACACACATCTGACTCCAATGACAGTTTTACTAAGCAATACAGTTTCTTAAAATAAAAATTAAAGATTACGAAAAAAATCAATAATTTCATGACAATAAATTACACAATGAATAAAACAAAAAAAAAAAAAAAAAAAAATGGAAAAATGGCATACGCTTCAAAAACATGGTTATAGAAATCAACGAAGACCATCTAGTATTATCGCTCCGTTTGACGTAGGCATCTACAAGATCACGCCAGTCGTGTCGCTCCGACAGCGTAAGTACGGCTACAGACACGCATATAAAATAACGTCAAGCATAATAAAATATTGTCATAATCGTAAACGCGAATGAATCAAAATTCAGATGGAAATCGAAATTATGAAAACAGTAAATTAAAGTGTGTATAAATAAATGGAAAATTGCCAAAGAATGCATACGGTACCAAATGAAGGTAAAGGAAATTAACTAATATCATATAATAGTGTCGCTCCCATCTAGCATACGCAGTTACGAGCCCATTCCAATCGTGTCGCTGCAGAATCGTAGCTATGTATGCACACAACGATATAATATAACCACAGCATTAACAAAAATGTCAACTCAACTAATTCCAGAGTCACTTTTCCTAAAAAATGCAGTCTTTGAACTTAAAGACTTGGTGTTATCGAACAAATCGAAAATATCGTAGAAGTAAATTGCAGCATGTGTTAATAAAAGGATGGCTGGGATAAAATGCATACGGCACAAAGTCCTGGTTATGAAATTAACGAGGACCATACTGTTGTGTCGTTCCGATCTGTTGAACGCAACTACAAAATAACTCCAGCCGTGTAGTATCGGAAGCGTAGGTACGAATACAGAAAATCATATGAAATGACAGTAAGTTTAACAAAATAATGTCATCGTCATATACTCATCTAATTCCAAAGACACTTTTACTAGTGAACACAATTTTATAAACTAGAAGTTGATAATTTTGAAAAGAATCGGAAATATCATGACAGTACCATACAGTATCTATAAATAAATGATCGATGAGAAAAAAGTGCATACGGTACAATATCATGGCTACCGAAATTAACCTAGACCATACAGTAGTGACGCTCCGAAATACCGAACGCAACTACAGGACCACTCCAGCCGTCTCGCGCATGACACGTAAGTACGTACGCAGACAGTCATATGAAGTAACAATAAGATTAAGATGTTATATTCATAAACGTACACTCAAATACATCCAAGGCACTTTTACTCGAAGCGCAAATTTTTAACGTTACACATACGAAATTTTGGAAAATGTCGGAAATATCATAGCAGTAAGTTACTGAACGCAGAAATAAACAGGAAACTGCGGAAGAATGCATACGGTGCAAAATCAAGGTCAATGAAATTAACAAAGATCATACACCAATGCCTCTCCGTTTTGCCGTACGCTACTACAAGTCCTCGACTGTCGTGCCCCTCAAACAGCGTTGGTATATATACAGACAATCATATAAAACAAGAAAAAGCTTACTAAAACATTGGCAAAAACGTACACTCATCTAGTGCCAAAGACACTATCACTAAGAAAGACAATTCTTTAAAATGAAGATTGAAAATTTAGAAGAAAGTTGATAACATCATACCAGTAATTTGCAGTGTGTAAATACAAATAGGAAACTGCGAAAGTATGCGTACGGTACAATAACACGGTTAAAGGTGTTAACGAAATCCATCCTGTACGCCGCTCCGATCAACCGAATACAACTACAAGACAGCGCCAGTCGTGTATTGACGGATGCGTAGGTACACATAGAGACAATCATATATTACCTCAAAGAAATTAACATAATATTGTCATAAACGTATACTCAGCTAATACCGAAGGCACTTCTAATATGCTATACAATTTCATAAACTAAAAATTGATTATTCTGTAAAAAATGGAAGAAATCGAAACAGACAATTACAGTGTATATAAATAAATGGAAAACTGCAAAGAAATGCAGACGGTACAAAATGAAGGTTAATGAAATTAACAATGATCGCTCTCTAGTGTCGTTCCGGGAACGTAGGTACGCATACAGACAATCATATAATACAACAAATTCAACAAGATATTGTCATAAACCTCGGCTTAACTGATTCAAAAGAAACGTAAAATAAAAAATACAATTTTTTTAACTAACAATTGAAAATTTTGAAAAATTGATGATACCATAACAGTAAATTACAGCACGTAGAAATAAATAGGAAACTGCGAATGAATTCTTACTGTACAATATTAAGGATAAAGAAACTAGCAATGTCCAAAGAGTATTGTCGATCTGCTCAAACGAATGCAACTGCAAGACCACTCCAGTCGTGCGCACTGGAAGGGTAGGTATGTATACAGACAATCAAACATAATAACAATAAGTTTAACATAATATTATCATAAACGTAAACTCAACAAACTCAAAAGACAATACTATTGAGGAATACAATTTCTGAAAATTAACATTGAAAATTACGGAATGAAAATTGAAAAGATCAAAACAGCAAGTTACAGTATGTAGAAATAAATAGAAATCTGCGAAAGATTGCAAACGCTACAACATAGGGTTTAAAGAAATTAGCCAAGATTATATAGTAGCGTCACTCCTATCATGTCAACACAACTACAGGATAATTCCAGCTGTGTCGTGCAGGAAGCGTAGGTGCGTATACAGACAGCCGTATAAAATAGCAATATGTATAACCAAATATTAGCATAAACGTACACTCCACTATTTTCGGATACACTTTTACTAAGAAATACAATTTCTGAAATTGTCAATCGGAATTTTGTATGAAATCGAAAATATCAAAACAGTAAATAACTGTATGTAGTACTAAACAAAAAAAAACGAACAAAATGAATACGTTACTATACCATGATTAAAGAAATTAACGAAGACCAGGAAGTATTGTCCCTCCGATCTGCCGAACACAAGGGCAAGTCCACTCTTGTCTTGTTGCACCGGATGTGTAAGTACGCATACAGACAATCATATGAAGTATCAATGGGGGTAACGAAAAAATATCGTAAACGTAAACCCTACAAATTCATCAAATGAGAAATGAATAATTTGAATAAAATCGAAAATATCATGACATTAAATTACAGTATGTGTAAATAAATGGGAAAATTGGGGGAAAAATGCATACGGTACATATGCAGGGTTAAAGAAATTAACGTAGACCATACAGTAGTATCCCCCCGATCACCCGAATGCAACTACAAGCCCCGGCCAGTCGTGTAGCTCCGAAAGTGTAGGTACTTATACAGACAATCATATCAAATAACAATATTAACAAGATAATGTCATAAACGCGTACGCTCAACTAATTTCAAAGGCACTTTTACTATCAAATAAAATTTTTTTAGATAAACATTGAAAATTTCGAAGAGGAGCGAAAATATATAACAGTAAATTACAGTATATATAAATAAATAGAAAACTGGAACTGAATGCATATGATACAAAATCAACTGGAATAAACGTAAGTTCAACTAATTCAAAAGGAACTTTTACAAAGAAATACAATTTTATAAAATGAAAAGATAGAATTATGTAATATGTCGAAAATATCATAATATTAAATTACAGTATGTATAAATAAATGGAAATAGCGATGCATACGGTACAATATCAAGGCAATAGTAATTTCCGACGACCATCAAGTAATGTCGTTCCCAAATACCGAACGCAACCACAAGACGACTCCAGTCGCTTCGTGGCGGCAGCGAAGGTACATGAGGAGACAATCATATAATATAACAAGAAATATAACAAAATATTGACACAAACGTATGCTCAACTAATTTCAATGGCACTTTTCATGAACGATTCAATTTCTGAAATCAAAAACTTGAAATTTTGAAAAACATTGGATAAATCGTAACAGTATATTACAGTTGGAGTTCAGATAATGAAATTAGACTCCATTTCAGTGACGGGCTCCTTAACTTCATGTGTGCATTAGAAGGTCGAACGTCAAACATTTCGAGAACGTTACCACCTTCTTTTAGAGACGAACGGAAAAGTCAATAGCTTCACCTATCATGTGATTCGGGGAGGCAAGCCAGGTATGCCTGTAGTAGATCCACTGAAAGTTATGGTAAATAGATAGCTTAGTTCACGGTTCGAATATCAAAAGCAGGCCGTCAAGCCGATGTAGAGCATTACCTATAGGTGTAGTGTAAAAGTTATTACAGAATACCTTACCCTCCGAAAATCAACCCCGCCGCATCTAAAGTATAACTTCGGGTTCACAAGAACATATTCGAATGCAGATTAGTGACGGGCACATTAATGTCATGTATGAGTTAAGAGATAGCGGGTCAAACCGTTCCAGAATGTTACCACCATGATAGAGAATCGCACAACTAAGTCAATAGCTTCACCCATCTCGTGAATCCGAGAGTCAAAGCAGGTCATCCGGGAGTAAGACCGCTTAAAACCTTTGGCAATAGACACATTAATCGGCGGTATGTACATTAATGTATACAGTCATACCCTCGGAGAATATTACCAATTGGTATCAAATCTTTCTTTCTCCGAATACCATACATTCTATGAACACAAACCGCTGCATCGAGATTATATCGTCGTGTTAAGATGCGCATATTAGTATACATTTTCCTGGCGGTCACCTTAATTTCATGTATGTATTTGAATGTCAGGTGTCAAACAGATCGAGAACGTTACCACCCTCCTTGAGATTCAAAGGCTAAGTCAGTAGCTTCACCTATCCTGATGTTCCGAGATAGATACCACGTATGCAGGGAGTAAATCCTCTGAACTGTATTGGGAGTGGAAACCTTAAATCACGGTATAAATCATAATATAGGGATTCGATCCATCGTGCAATGTTACCAACTGGTATAGGGTCAAACGTTTAACCGGACCCCTTACTTTCAGCGAAAATTACGCGCTGTATCGAGGGTATAACTTCGTGCTCGGGGACATAAATTACTATACATGTTAAAGACGGGAACCTTAGTTTCATGTGTGAACTGAAAGATCGAAGGTCAATCCTTTCGAGAACGTTACCACCGTCTTTGAGGTTCGAGGGCTTATTCAGTAGCTACAACTATCATGCGATTACGACGGTCAGGCCAGGTATTCCGAAAGTCAATCCACAGAGCAGTATTACCAATGGACACGTCCATTCACGGTATGAATATTAAAGTAAAATGTCAAGCTTTGTAGATCATTACCTATTGTTATAATGTCAAACTTTTCTGCAAGGCCTCACCATTCGAGAACCGAAACCGGTGTATGGCTGGTATATCTACGTGTTTACAGAAGATAATTTGTATTCAGTTTAGTGACGGGCATCTTAATTTCATGGATGAGTGAGGCGATCGCGAGTCATTCCGATCGAGAAAGTTGTCCCTCCTTTTGAGAGTCGCACAGCTACGTCAATACCATCACCGATCCTGTTATTCTGATAGCCAAGCCAGTGGTTCCGGGTGGCAATCCACATTGCAGTATTACCAATGGACACAGTAATTCATGGTATGCATATTAACGCAGAGCGTCAAACGTTTGTAGAACGTTACCTATCGGTATAGTGTCAAACTTTCTTCCGAAAGCATTACATTCCCAGAAGCTGACCCGCTGTATCGAGAGTATAACTTCCTGTTGAGAGAAGCGTACTAGTATAAATTTTAGTGACGGGCACCCATATTTCATGTGTGAATTGTAATATCGAGCGATAAACCGTGCGAGAATGTTCCACCTTCTTTGTCAGTCTCACGGCTGCCTCAATAGCTTCACCTCTCATGAGATTCCGAGAGTCAAACCAGGTACTCCGGGAGTAAATGCCCAGTACAGTAATGGCAATAGACACCGTAATTCACGCCATGAATATTAAAGCAGAACATCATACTGTTGATGAACGTTACAAATTGCAATATAGACAATCTTTTCCCGAAGCCCTTACCTGGCGCGACGAACAACACGCTGTAGGAAGTGCCATGCAGAGGGTTCATGGAAACATATATGTGGATACTTGAGAGACGGGGACCTTAACTTCATGTATGAGTCAGAGGAATACGAGGGTCAAACCGCTCGAGATCGTTGCCATCTTCAGTGAGAGTCGGACGGTTAATTGAATAGCTTCACATATCCTGTGATTCCGAGAATCAAACCAGCAATACCGGGAGTGAATCCGCCATACAGTGTTGGTCTTAGACAGCGTATATCACGGTATTGGTATTAATATACATAGTCAAACCGTGGTAGACCGTTACCTGTTGGTATGGAGCCAAACATTTTTCCGAAGGCCTTACATTCCTAGAAGCGATCCAGCTGTATAGGGGGTGTGGCTTCGTGTTCATAGAAGCAAGTTAGTATGAATTTTAGTGACAGGCACCATAATTGCATGTGCTATTAAGAAGATCGAGGGTCAAACGTTTCGAGAAAATTACCATATCCTTTGAGAGGCGAACGGCTAAGTCCATAGCTTGCCCTATTCCAATATTCTACGAGTCAAACCATGTATTCCTGGAGTAAATGCTACTAATTTGCTTCCTTGAACACTGAGGAAGACACTTGCTGCAGCGGGTTGGGCTTCTCGGAACGAATGGCCTTCGGTAAGAAGTTTGACACCATACGAATAGGTATCGTTCTACAAAGATTTGACGTGCGACTTTAATAATCGAACCGTGAATTAACATGTCTATTGCAAATACTTTTCCAGTGGATTTAATCCCGGAGTGCCTGGTTTCAATCTCGGAACCACAGGATATGTTAAGCTATTGACATAACTGCTCGAATCTCAAAGACGTTGGTAACGTTCTCGAGAGATTTGACGCTTGAGCGTCTAAGCCATACATGAAGAAAAGGTGCCCGTCACTGATATGCATACTAAACTGCTTCTCTAACCACGAAGTTATACTCTCGATATAGCGGGATAATTTCTCGAAAGGTACAGCCTTCGATGAAAATGTATACTCGATACGAATAGGTAAAGTTGTACTGTTGTGTGTCCCTGTACTTTAATATTTAAACAAGGAAGTGTACAGAATGCCGATACTGTGCAGCAGTTTTCTCCGAGAATACCTGGTTTTAGTCTCGGAATCGCAGGGTATATGAGGCTATTCACTTAGCCGTTCGACTGCCAAGGATGGATGTCCCGTTCTCGAACAGTTTGACTCTAGATTTTGCTATACCTGCATGAAAATATAGTGGCGTCTGCTAACATGTCTACTAATGTGTTTCCGTGAACATTAAGCAAGGCACACGCTGCAGCGGGTTATGTTCTCCGAAGGAAAGGTAATTGGTAAAAAGGCCGACTTTATAGCAATTGCTAATGTTCACCAACGGTTAAAGTTTGTACTTCAATTTTCATACTCCGAAATGAGTTGTCTATTGTCAACACCGTTCATCGGAGTTACTAGTGGAATGCATTGTCCGACTCTCGAAATAACAGGAGTGGTGATGCTAGTTACTTAGCTGTGTAACGCTCAAAGATGCTGGTGACGTCCAGGTACAATTTGCCCATTGATCTTCTAATTCATACTTGAAATTAAGGGTCCTGTCACAAAACACAATACTAATTTGTTTCTCTGGACACGAAGTAATACTCCAACAGCGGGTTATGTTTTCGCGAGGTGTGGCCTTCGGTAAAATGTTTGACACTATAACAATAAGCAACTTTCTACAACGGTTTGACCTTGTACGTTAATATTTATGTCGTGAACTAGGTCGTCTGTTGCCAATATTGTACAGCGTATTTGCTCGCCTAATAACCTGATTTCACTCTGGGAATCACAGGATAGGAATATATATTGAATTAGCCGTTCGCCTCTCGCAGAAAGTGGTAACGTCCTTGAAAGGTTTGGCACGCACTCTACCAATCCATACACGAAATTAAAATGCTCATTACAGAAATGAAGACGAACTTATTTCCCTGAACACAAAGGCATACTTTCGAAACGGTGGGATAGCTTCTCCGAAGGTGAGACCATCCGTAATATGTTTGACTGTATACCAATTGGCAATGCACTCAAAAAATTTGACGCTCTACTTTACCATTCAAACCGTGAATTAATGTGTCTATTGACATTAATCCTCAGCGGTTTTACTCGCTGAATACCTGGTTTGACTCTCCGAATCACTGGATAGGTGAAGCTATTGACTTAGCTGTTCGTCTCTCACAGAAGGTGGTAACGATCTCGCTCGGTATGAACCCTCGATCTTCTTATACATACATGCAATTAAGGTGCCCGTCACTAAAATATATACTAATTTGTATTTCTGAACTCGTAGTTATGCTATCGATACAGCGGGTTAAGTTCGCGAAGAGTAAATGGCCTCGGTGTAAAGTTTCAGTGAAGAATTATATACATACTGTAACTTAATATTATGATATTTTCGATAGATTACAAAATTCAAACTATTAATTTTTAAAAATTGTATTTCCATGTAAATGTTCCATTTAAATTAGATGGGTGTACGTTTATGACATTATCTTGTTAAAGATATTGTTATTTTATATGATTGTCTGTATAAGTACCTACACTTCCGATACTACACGGATGGAGTTATTTTGTAGGTGCGTTCAACATATCGGAGCGACTCTACTGGATGGTCCTCGTTAATTTCATAACCAGGTCTTTGTGCCGCATGCATTTTATCCCAGTCATCCATTTATTAACACATGCTGCAATTTACTTTTACGATATTTTCGATTTGTTCGATAACACCAAGTCTTTAAGTTCAAAGACTGCATTTTTTAGGAAAAGTGTCTCTAGAATTAGTTGAGATGACATTTATGGCAATAGTCTGTTATGTTCTTTGACATTTTATATAGTTATCCCTATACGTACCTACGGCGCCGGAGCGACACGACTGGAGCGGACCTGTAGGGAAGACAGGAGCGGCACTACTGTATGGTCCTAGTTGATTTTATTGACCTTAATACTGTACCTTATGCATTTATCAGCAGTTTTCTTTTATCTCTACACACTGTAATTTACTGGTATGATATTTTCGACTTTGTTTAAAAGTTCTGTTATATAATTTCAGGAATTGTATTTTTTTAGGAGAAGCGTCTATGGAATTAGTTGAGTACACGTTTATGACATTATTTTGTTAAAATTAATTTGATATTATATGACTGTCTGTATGGGTACATACGCTTCCATAGCGATACGCTTGGAGTGGTCTTGCAGAGCTTATGGCAGATCGGCGCGGCATACTGGACGGTCCTCGTTAATTTGTTTAATCTTAATAATGTACCGTTGTCATTTTTCCCCAGTTTTTCATATATTTGTACATACTGTAATTACCGGTTATGACAATTCCCATTTTTTTCAAAACTTCCAACTTTTTGTTTACATTATTGTATTTTTTAGGTCAAGTGCCATCGAGTTAGTAAAGTGAACGTCGATAATAATATCTTGTTAAATTCATTGTTATTTAATAGAATTGTCTGTATACGTATCAAAGCTTCCGAAGCGTCGCGGCTGGAGTGGTCATGTATTAGCGTCCGTCAGATACGGCCGACAGTGATGTATGGTCATTGTTAATTTCTTTATCCTTGTATTGTACCGTATGCATATTTTTATCTGTTTTCTGGTTATCTCTACTAACTGTAAATAACTATTATGATATATTAGATATTTTTCGAAATTTACTGTTTTTAGATTTACAGATTGTATTTTCTAGTAAAAATGTCTTCTGAATTAGTTGAGCTTATGTGTGTGGCATTATTTTGTTAATGTAATGGTTATGTTATAACGATGTGCAGAGACGCGACTGGAATGTCCTCGTAGGTGCTTATGGTAGATGGGAGCGACATTATTGTACGATATTCGTTAGTTTCCATCACTTTGATGTAGTACCGTATTCATTCTTTGGCAATTTTGGATTCATTTATACATACTGTAATATACAGTTTTCATAATTTCGATTTCTTACAGAATTTTGAACTTTTAGGACACAAAATTGTATTTCATAGGCAAAGGGCCTCTGAATTAGTTGAGTTTACGATCATGGCAATATCTTAGTATGCTTGTCGTAATTTTGTATGCTTGTCTGTAGCCGTACGTTCGCTGTCGGAGCGACACTATAAGATTCGTCTTGTAGTTGCGAACGGCAGATAGAACGGCATTCTGTGTGGTCTTGTGATGGCTCTTGAAGATGCGTTCGGTGCATCGATGCCACACCGTTGTATGGTCTTTGTTAATGTTTTTAGCCTTAATATTGAACCGTATGCATTCTTTCATAGTCATCCATTCACCTTCACACACTGTTATTTACTTGTTACGGCATGTTGGATTTCGTCAAAATTATAAATTTCGTTAAAGATATGTAATTCTTAGTGAAAGTGTCGTTGGAATTACTGGAGTACGTTTGTGACAATATTTTGTTAATGTTGCTGTTATTTTATGAGATTGGCCTGTATACGAACACACGCTACCACAGCTACACGGCTGTCGAATCTTGTAATTACATACGTCAGGTCGGAGCGGCATTACTGGTTGGGCTTCGTTAATTTCGTTAACCTTGACTTTTTATCGCATACATTTCTTCCCAGTCTTCTACTTGCATATTCGTACTGTAATTTAGTGTAATGATATTTTCGATGTTTTTCATAATTTTCAATTTTTAGTTTGCAAAACTTTATTCCATAGTAAAAGTGTCTTTGGAATTTGTAGAGTGTTCGTCTATGACATTATTCTGTTAATCACACTGTTATATTATATGATTTTCTGTGTACGTACCTATGCTTCCGGAGCGACACGGGTGAAGTTCTTTTGCAGTTGCGTTCGCGATATCGGAGCGATAGTGCTGCATGATCTTTGATAATTTGTTTAACCTAGATATTGTACAGTGTGCATTATTTCTCTTCATTCCGTTTATGTCTACATACTGTAATTTACTGTTGTATGTTCAATTCTTTTCAAAATTTTCAGTTTTTGGTTTAAAAAATTGTATTTATCAGTGAAAGTGTCTTCGGAATTAGTCGAGTGTACATTCATGCTAATATTACGATAAAACTTACTTTTATTTTACATAATTGTCTTTATACATACATACGCTTTCTTATGGTCTTGCAGTTGCGTTCGGCATGTGGGACCGACACTACGGTATTATCTTCGTTAATTTCTCTAACCTTGATATTGTGCCGTATACATTCTTTCGATATTCAGTATTTATTTCTACATTCTGCTATCTACTGTTATGATATTTCCGATTTTATTCAATTCCTCCAATTTTTTATTTCAGAAATTGTATTTTTTAGGAGAAATGAAAATATCATAGTAGTAACTTACAGTATGTACAAATAAATGAAAAACTGGGAAAAAATTCCTTCTGTACAATTTCAAGGTTAAAAACATTATCGAGTACAATCCAGTAGTGTCATTCCGATCTGCCTCCCGCACCTGCAAGACCAGTTCAGCCGTGTCACTGCGGAAACGTAGGTATATTTTCAGACTACCATATAAAATAGCAACAAACTTATGGAAATATTTTCATAAACGTGTACTCAACTATTTCCAGGGACACTTTTCCTATAAAATACAATTTCTGATGATAAAAATTTGAAACTTTGGAAAAATCGAAAATATTAAAACAGTAAATTACAATATATTGAGATAAATGTGAAACAGCGAAAGAGTGCATGCGGTACAATATCAAGGCTAAAGAAATTAACCAATACCGTATAGTAGTCTCGCGGCTATCTACCTTACGCAACTACTTGCCCGCTCCAGGAATGTGGCTCTGGAAGCGTAGGTACGTAGACAGACGATCATATAAAATGACAGCAAGTTTAACAGAATAATGTGATTAAGGTACACTCAACTGAAAACAAAAGCACTTATACTTAGAAGTTTAATTTCTTAAAATGAAGATTGAAAGTTTCGAAAGAAATCGAAAATAACATAACAGTAAATGACACATTGCATAAGCAAATTGTATACGGGGGAAAACATGCATACGGTGCAAAATGCAGGTTAATGAAATTAATGTGGGTCATACAGTAATGCCGCTCCGAACTACCGAAAGAAACATGGAGTCCATTACAGTCATGTCGCTCATGACAGCATAGGTACGTAAAGAGACAATCTCATAAAATAACAACTACTTTTACAAAATAGTGCCATAAACGTACACTCACATAATACCAAAGACACTTTTACTGAAAAATAGAATTTTTTAATAAAAAAATTGGAAATATCGGGAAAAGGCGATAAATATTAAACGAATAAATTACATTATGCATGAATAATTGGAATACGAGGGAAATGCATATGGTACAAGGTGAGGGTTAAAGAAATTATCGAAGACCATCCAGTAGTGTCGCTCCGATATGTTGAACGCACCAATAAGATAACTCCAGCCTTGTAGTATCGGAAGCGGAGGTACGTAGACAGGCCCTCGTATAAAATAACAGTAAATTTAATAAAATAATGTCATAAACGTACAGTCAACTGTTTGTAACGGCTGTTTTACTAAGGCATACAATATTTGAAACTAAAAATTGATAATTATGAAGAAGATGGAAAATATCATAACAGTAAATTACAGCATGTATAAATAAATGGGAAACATAGAAAATGCATACGGTACAAAATCAAGGATGAACAAATCCCATATAGTAGCGTCGTTCCGATCTACCGAACGGAAGTACGAGGCCACTCGAGTCGTGTCGCACTGGAAGCGCAGGCACCTACAGAAACAATCATACAAAACAGCAATAAGTTTAACAATCTATTGTCATAAACGGTGACTCAACGAAGTCAATACACACTTTTATTAAGAAATCCAATTCTTTAACTAAAAATTGAGATATATGGAAAAAATTGAAAATGTCATAGCAGTAAATTACAGTATGTATAAATAAATGGAAAACTGGTAAAAAATGCGAGCGGTACAAAATCAAAGTGAAGGGAATTGAGGACGTCCATCCAGTAGTTCCCCTCCGTTCAGCCGTACGCAACTACAAGACCTCAACAGACGTGCCGCTCAAACAGCGTAGGTCCGTATGCAGACAATCATATAAAATAACAATGAATTTAACAAAATAATGTCATAAACGTGCAATGAACTACTTCCAAAGACACTTGTATTCAGGAATAAAATTTTTTCAACTAACAACTTACAATTTCGAAGAAGATTCTAATCACAATAACAGTAAATTGCAGCATCTGTATATAAATATAAAAACGAGAAAGAATTGCGTGCGGTTCAAACTCATGTCTTAAGAAATTAACGGAGACCATACAATGGAGCTTCTCGATCTGCCACAGCATCATTCACGTTTCGCATATTAAAGCAGGGCATCAAGCCGTTGTAGGACTGTACCCATTCCTATAGAGTCTAACGTTTTACCGTAGGCCATTCCTTCCGAGAAGCTAACCCGCTATATTGAGGGTATTACTTCGTGTTCCGAGATGAAAAAATGGTAGACATTGTAGTGACGGGCACTATAATTCCCTGTCTGAATTAGTCGATCGAGGGTCAAGCAGATCGAGGACGTTACCACCCTCCTCGAGATTCGTACGGCTAAGTCAATAGCTTCACCTGTCCTGCGATTCCGTAAGTAATACCAGGTATTTCTGGACTAATCCGCTGTACTGTATTGGCAATAGACATCGCAATTCACTGTACGAATATTAAAGTAAAGAGTCAAACCGTCGGAGAAAATTACTTAATCGTATAAAATCATTCTTCGTACCGAAAACCTTACCTTAAGAGAATCTGTCCCGCTGTAGCCAGCGTCGTACTTATTGTTCACGGAAATATATTGGTATATATATTATAGCCGAAGCTCACATTATTTTCACGTAATGAACAGAATTACTGAGAGTCAAGCCGTCCGAGAACGTTATCACGTTCTGTATGAGACGAACGGCTAATTCAGTAGCTTCACCTATCCTGCAATTCCGATAGTCAAACCAGGCGTTCCGGGATTATATCAACGGAAAGGTATTGGCATCATACTCTCTACTTACTGGTTTAAATTTTATAGCACAGTGTCGCTGAGTTTTGCATCGTTACCTGTTACTATAGAGCAAATATTCTACCGAAGGTATTAGCCTCCAAGAAGCAGTCCCGCTTCATCGATTGTGTTCCTTAGTTTTCACGTGATCAAATTAGTAGGCATTTTAGCAGACGGACGCATTATTATCATGAATATATAGGAATATCGAGGACAAACCTTGCGAGAACGTTAGCACCTTCCGTAGGAGTCGCAGATTTTAGTCAATAGCTTCACCTATCCGATTCCGAGAGTAAAGCCAGTCATCGTGGGAGTAAATCCGCTGAGTTTATATAGACAATTAACACCATAATTCACAGTATGAACAGTACTGCAGTGCATCAAACCGTTGTAGAGCATTACAAATTCGTATAAAGTCAAAATCTTTCCCGATGGCCTAACCTCCTGAGATGCTATCCCGCTGTATCGAGCGAATAACAGCGTATTCAGTGCAACAAATTACACAATATTCTTATGGCGGGCACCATAACTTCATGCATGAATAAGAAGATCGAGTGTCAAACCGTTGGTGAGCGTTATCACCCTTCTTGAATGTCACACTACTAAGTCAAATTGTTGCACATATCCCGTGATTCCGAGAGGAAATTCAGGTATTCCAGGAGTAAATGTGCTGAACAGTATAGGTTTTACGGTTGGTCTCATTCGGTTTGAAGCTTCAATTTTCTGTTCAAACCGTGAATTAGAGTGTCTACTGGCAGAACTGTTTAGCGGATTTACTTCAGGAATACCTGGATTGACTATCTCAATCCCTGGACTGGTGAAGCTATTGAGTTAGACGTTCGAATCTCAAAGAAGGCGGTAACTTTCTCGAATGGTTTGACCCTCAATCTTCTAATTCATAGAGGAAACTCAGATACCGGTCACTAAAATCTATACTAATTTGCTTCTCTGAACACGGTGTTATACTCTCAATACAGCAAGACAGTTTTTCGGAGGGTAAGGCATTCTGCAAGTGCTTTTACCCTACATGAATATGTAATGTTTTACAACGGTGGGACGGCATGTTTTAATATTCGAACCCTGAATTGAGGTTTCTAATGCCCATTCTATACAGCATATTTACTCCAGGAATACGTGGTTTAACCCTCGGAATCACAGGTTAGGTGTAGCTGTTGACTTAGCCGTTCGAACCTAACAGATTGCGGTAACGTTCTCGAGATGTTTGACACTCGTTCATCTAATCTATGCATGAATTTAAGGTGAAGTCAATAAATTGCGTACAAATGTATTACCCTAAAACACGTAGCTATACTTTCAATGCAACGGGTTAGCTTCTCGGACGGTAAGGTGTTCTGTATTACGTCTGACTTTATAGCAATTAATAACGTTCTTTCACGGCTTGACGCTTAATTTTAATATTAAGCCGCGAATTAAGGTATATGTTGCCGATTCTGTTCAGCGCATTTACTACCGGAATATCTCGTTTGACTTTCGGAGTCATAGGATAGGTGAAGCTATTGACACAGCCGTTCGACACTCAAGAAACGGGGTAATGATATCAAAGGGTTTGACCCTCGATCTTTTTAATTCATACATGAAGTTAGGGGGCCCGTCACTGAAATGGATACTAACGTCTTTCTATGAACAGGATCTTATTCTCACGATGAAGCCTGTGCGGTTAGCGGAATGTAAGGCCTTCGGAAGTACGTTGGACTTTATATCTATTCGTAACTATCTCAATCGGTTTGTCGCTCTACATCTACATTCAAACCGTGAACTAAGGTGTCAATTGCCAAAACTGCTCAACGGACCTACTCTCGGAATACCTGGTTTGAGTTCTCTGAACCACAGGAAGTATGAAGCTATTGACTTAGCCGTTCTAATCTCAAAGAATGTTGTAGCATTCCCGAACGGTTTGACACTCGATCTTCTAATTCAGACATGAAATTAAGCTTCCCGTCACTCAAATGCTTATTAATTTGTTTCTCTTACAACGAAGTCATACTTTCGTTACTGTGGCATACGTTGTCGAAAGGTAACGTAGTCTGTCAAAAGGATGACACTAAAACAATTTGTAATGTTCTCCGACAATTTGACTTCCTTCTTTAATGCTCATGCCGAGAATTAAGGTTTCTCTTCCCAATGCTGTTCAGCGGATGTACTCCTACAGTGCCTGGTTTGATTATCGGTACCACAAGGTAGGGAAGCTATTGACGTAGATGTGCCACTCTCAAAGATGGTGGCTACGTTATCGAACGGTTTGCCCTCGATATTCCCATATATGTATCATAATAATGTATCCTTCTGTTAAAATGTCTAATAATTTTATGACATGAAATCGCGGGAACACTATCGATTCAGCGGGTTGGGTTCTCGGAAGGTAAGGAATTGGGTAAAAAGAATGACTTTATTCCGATTGGTAATGTCCTTCGACAGTTGGACTCCCTACTGTATACCCTGATGTAAGGAGTCTCTTGCTAATACTATTCAGTAGATTTAATCCCGGAAGACCATGCTTGACTCTCGGAATCTCAGGTTAGATAAAGCTATACACATAGCCGTCCGTCACTCACAAAAGGTGGTATCGTTTTCGAACAGTTTTACCCTCGACCTTCTAATTAAAACATGAAATTAAGGTGACTGCCTCTAAAATGTAAATTAATTTGTTCTAATGAACGCGATGTTATACAACCGATACAATGCGATAGGCATTCTGTGGTTGAGGACATCAGTATGACGTTTGACTTTATATCGATTGGTACTGTTCTCAAAATTATTGACCCTCTGCTTTAAATTCAAAGCGTGAAGTAAGGTGCCCAGTGCCAACACCGATCATCTGGTTTTCTCCCGGAATACTCGACTCTCGGAGATACAGGCTATGTGCAGATATTGACTTGGAGGCGTTATACTCTCGATACGGCGGGTTAGCTTATCGGAAGGTAAGGTTTTAGGTAATTGGCTTGTCGCTCTACCAATGAGTAGCGTTCTACATCGGGTTGACGGTCAGCTATAGTATTCGAACCGTGAATTAAGCTGTCTTTTGCCAATGCGGTTTGACTTTATATCAATTGGCTAGGCTCTCAAACGGTTTGACGCTCTACTTTACTAGCCAATAGGCGTGAACTATGGTGTTCTTTGGCAATACTGATGAGTTGATATACTCCATCTATCACAGGTTTGACTCTCCGAATCACTGGATATTTGCAGCTATTGACTCAGATGTCAGAATATAACAGAAGGTGGTAACGGTCACGAACTGTTTTACCCACGATCTTCTAATTCATACATGAAATTAAGGTGCCCGTTACTAAACTGTATACTAATTTGTATCTTTCATCACGAATTTATATTGTCGATACAGCGGGTTAGGGTCAAGGAGGGTAGGGTCGTTGGTAAAACGCTTGACTTTATACCATCTGGAAACGTTCTCAAACGGTTTCACGCCCACCTTTAGTGTTGGAAACGCCAATTAAGGGGTCCATTGCCAATAGTGTACAGCAGACTGATTTCCGTCTTACCTGGTTTGCCTATCGGAATAGCAGGATAGAAGAAGCTATTGAATTAACCGTTCAACTCTGAAAGAAGATGGGTTCGTTCTCGAACAGTTTGACTCACGATTATTCTATTCTGAAATGAAAACAAGGTGTTCGTCTGTTAAAATGTCTACTAACTTTTTTCCGTGAGGTTCAAGAAGGGTTATGTATTCGGTAAAAAGAATAACTACATAACAATTGGATATGTCCTCCGACCAATGGACCTTCTACTGTAATATTCATGCCCCGAATGAAGGTGTCCATTGCCAATACTGTGCAGCGGATTTACACCCCGAATACCTGGTTTGACTCTCGGAATCACAAGTGTAGGTGAAGCTATTGACTTATCCATTCGAATGTCAAAGAAGGTAGTTTCGTTATCCATCGGTTTGACACTCGATCTTCTATTTTATATATGAATTTAGTGTACCCGCCACTTAAGTGTGTACTAATTTGCTTCTCTGAACACGAAGTTATACCCTCGATGCAGCAGGTTATCTTCTCGGAAGGTAAGGCCATCGGTAAAAAGTTTGACTCTATACCAATAAGTATCGTTCAACAACTGCTCGACTCTGCACTGTATGATACATACAGTGAAATATAGTATGTAATGACAATACTGTACTGCGGAGTTACTCGCGGAATGCGTGATTCGACTCTCGTAATCTTAGGATAGGTGAAATCTATTGGCATAGCCGTTCGATTCTCAAAGTAGGTGGTAACATTCTCGAACGGTTTGACACTCGATCTTCGAATGCACACATGAAATTAGGGGTGCGGTCACTAAAATATATACTAATTTGCTTTCATGAACACGAAGATATACTCTCGATTAAGTGGGATAGGTTCTCGCAAGGTAAGGCCTTCAGTAAAATGTTTGACTGTATAGCAATACGTAGCGTTCTACAGTGGTTCATCTCTGTCCTTTAATATTTATATAGTGAAGTAGTGTGTCTAACTACAATAATGTACAGCTGGATAAATCGCGGAACACCAGGTTTGCCTCTAGGAATCGCAGGATCGGTGAAGCTCTCCGCGTATCTGTGCGACTCTCAATGAAGGTGGGAACGGTCTAGAACAGTTTGACCATCGGCCTTCTAAGCCATACATGAAGGTATGATGCCCATCGCTAAAATATATACCAATGTGTTTCACCGACCGCGAAGCTATACTCTTGATATAGCGGGTTAGCTTATTAGAAAGTAAGGCCGTCGATAAAGAGGATGTGTTCATATCAATATGTAACGTTCTACAACGGTTCGACACTGTAATTTAATATTCATACAGTGAATTAAGGTGTATTTTTTCCATTACTGATCAGTGCACTTGCCACAGGGATACCTGGTTCAAATTTCGGAAGCACAGGATAGGTTATGTTATTGACAAGGCTGTGCGACTAGCAAAGAAGGTGGGTACCGTTCTCGAAAGGATAGGCACTGGATTTTGCAATTCATGCATGAAAATTATGTGTCCAGCTGGTATAATGTCTAATAATTTAATTCCGTATCCTCTGAGTAAAACACTTGCTACAGCGGGTCAGGCTCCTCGGAAGTTAGGGTCATCGGTAGAAAGTTTGACTTTATACAAATTGGTAACGTTATAAAGCGGATAGATACTCTAGCTTAATATTGAAACCGTGATTCAAGGTGGCAGATGCCAATACTCTTCAGCGGATTTACTTCTGCAATTCCAGGTTTGACTCTCGGAGTCACAGTAGAGGCGAAGCTATAGACTTAGCTGTGCGACTCTCAGAGAAGGTTGTAACGATCTGGAAGAGATTGCCTCGCGACCTTCTAATTCATTCATGAAATTAAGGTGCCCGTCACTGAAATACTAATTTGCTTCATTGGACAAGAAGTTATTATCTCGATACCGCGTTTTAGGTTCTTGGAAGGTGCAGCCTTCGGTAAGATATTTGACTGTATTGCAATGGGAAACGTTCAACAACGGTGTGACTCTGTACTTTAATATTAATACTGTCAATTAAGGTGACTACTGCCAATAATTTACTGGAAATTTACTCCCGTAGTGCATAGTTTGACTTGGAATCCTGGAATCACAGGATAGGTGTAACAATTCACTTATCCGTTCGACACTGAAAGAATGTGCTAAACGTTCTCGAACGGTGTGGCCGCGAGCTTCTGATTCATAGAGAAAAATTATGTTGCCCGCCACTAAAATTTATAGTATTTCGCTATTCAGACCACGACGTCATACTCTCGAATCAGCGGATTTGCTTCTCGGAAGGTAAGGCTTTCGGCGAACACTAAGACCTTATACCAACAGATAACGCTGTACTACTCTGTGACTCTGTACTTTAATAATTATAGCGGGATGTAGGGTCTTTAATGCAAATACTATACTGCGGATTTACTCCAGGAATACGTGGTTTGACTCTCGGAATTTCAGGATGGGTGTAGCTATTGACTTAGCCGTGCGTCTCTCACAGAAGTTGGCAACGATCTGGAGCGGTTTGCCCCCGATCATCTAATTTTTTGTATGAATCTAATGGACCCGTCACTGAAACAAATATAAATTTTTTTTCACGAGCACGAAGTGATACTCTCGATACAGCGGGTTAGCTCCTCGCACGGTAAGCCTTTCTGTAAAACGATTGACTATATAGCAATTGTTAACGTTCTACAACGGTTTTACGGTTTGCTTCAATATTCAAGCCATGAATTAAGTAGTATAGTGCGAAAACGGTTCAGCGCAATCATTCCCGGAGTACATGGTTTGGCTCACGGAGTTGCAGGATACATAAAGCTATTGACTCAGCGGTCCGACAATCAAAGGGGATGGTAACGTTCTCGAAAGGTTAGATCCTGGATCTTGTAATTCATACATGAAACTAAGGTGCCCCTCATTAAAATATATAGTTACTTGTATCTCGGTACCTGAAGCTGTTCTGTCGATACGGCAGGTTTTGTACTCGGAGGGTAAGGTCTACATTACAGAGTATGACGTTATACCAATAATACGAATTGCGTATTGCTCGACAACGGATTGACTCTGCACTTTAATATTTATACCGCGAGATCGGATGTCTAAATCCAATACTGCACATTGGATTTACTCTCGGAATATCTGATTTGAATTTTCGAATCACAGGATAGTTGAAGCTATTGACTTAGCCGTACGAAACTCAAAGATGGTGGTAACGTTCTCGAAAGCTTTGACTACCGATGCTGATATTGGTTCACAAGCATGTGGTGTCCGTCCCCTAAGATACCTATAAATCTGATTCTGTTTATATTAAGCAGGTCACTCGCTCCACCAGGATTCTGTATCGGAAGGTAAGGTATTCAAAGAAATCTTGACTCTGTACGAGTTGATAATGTTCTCCGACTGTAAGCCTCCACACATTAATATTATTATTACGAAATAAGATGTCAATTACAAATACTGTTCAGCGGATTTACTCCGATATTACCTGATTTGACTCTCGGATTCACAGAATAGGTGAAGCTATTGACGTAGTTCGAATCTCAAAGAAGCTGTTGTGTTAGCTGTTCGAATCTCAAGGAAGGTTGTCACGTTCTCGTAAGCTTTGACACTGGATAGTTGAATTCACATATGATATTATTGTGCCCGTCACCATAATGTTTACTAATTTACATCTCTGGACGCGAAGATATACTTTGGAAGCGGCGGGTTAATTTTACGGAGGGTATTGCATTCCGCAAATCGTTTGACTTTAGAGCAATTGGTAACGTTCTCAAACGGTTTGATATTTAATATTCAAACCCTGAACACCTGATCTGACTCTCGGAACCGCAGGATAGGTGAAGCTATTGTATTATGTATGCGATTTCACGACGAAGGTGGTAACGTTCTAGAACGGTTTCAGCCTCGATCTCCTCATTCATACATGAAATTATTGTGCCCTTCACAGCAATGTATACTCATTTGTACTTGGAATACTCTAAATACATCGGGAAATGTTCCGAGAGGGTAAGGTTTTGTGTGATACTTCTGACATTATCCCAATATATATCGGTATACAAATATTTGACTGTGTATTTTAATATTCTAACCGTGAACTAATGTGCCCATTGCCAGTAGTTTACAGAGTATTGACTCCCGGTATACCAAATCTGACGCTCCGAACCGCAGGACATGTGAAACTGTAAACTTAGCAGTTCAACTCCTAAAGAAGGTGGTAACTTTCTCGAATGGTTTGATACTAGATCTTCCTATTG
>NW_027470478.1:0-37453 GCF_051020765.1 Lasioglossum baleicum
CTTCGTGGGTAGAGGATCAAATTATAATACATTTTAGTGGCGGTCATCTTAATTTCATGTATGTATTAGATGATCGAGTATCAAACCGTTCGAGAACTTTGCTTCCTTTTTTGGAAAGGTTAGTGACATAATTCCATCTATGAATTTGAAGATCGAGGGTCAAACCGTTCGAGAACTTTAGCGCATTGTTTGAGAGTCGAACGAATAAGTCAGTAGTTTCACCTATCCTGTGATCCCAAAAGTCAAACCAGGTATTCCGGGATCAAATGCGCTGAACATTATTGCCAAATGACACATTAATTCACGGTTTGAATATTAAAGCATACCGTCATACCGTTGGAGAACGTTACCACCTTCCGCGAGATCCGAACGCCTATGTCAATGCTTTCGCCTATCTGGATGAGGCCAGGCAGATAATACGAAAGTAAACCCGCTGAACTGTATTGGCAATAAGCACTATAAGTCACGGTATGAATAATAAAGTGGTGCGTCAAACCGATTGAGAACGTCACCAATTGGTATAACATCATACTCCTTGCCCGATAGGTTACCCTCCGAAGAACCAACCCGCTGTATCGAGGGCATAACATCGTGTTCAGTGGGATGAATTAGAATTCGCTTTAGCGACGAGCACATTAATTTCATGTATGAATTAGACGGACGATGGTCAAACCGCTAGAGAGCGTTAGTACTTTCTATGACATTCGAACGGCTATGTTAGTAGCATCAGGCATACTGCGATTCCGAGAGTCAATCCAGTTATTCTAGTAGTAAATCCACTGAAGTTGTAGTACGTTACCTATTGGTATAGAGTCAAACATTTTACCGGAGGCCTTACAGTCCTAGAAATTGTCCGGCTGTACCGAGAGTATGATTTCGTGGTCAGAGATACAAATATGCATACGTTTTAGTGACGGGCACATTAACTCGTTGTATGAACTAGAAGGTCGAGTGCCAAATAGTGTGAGAACGTTACCACCTTATTGGAGAGTCAATAGCTTCACCTAATCTTGTGATTCCGAGAGCCAAGCCTGGCATTTCAGGATTAAATTCGCTGAAGAGTATTGGCAATAGACACCACAGTTCACGGTATAAATTTTAACAAACAGAGTCAAACCGTCGTAGAACGTTACCTATTGAATTGTGTTGATCATTTTACCGGAAGACGTACCGTACGAGAGCATAACACGCTGTATCAGGATTATAACTTCGCGTTCAGGGAAACAAACTAGTATTCAATTCTGTGACAGGAACCTTAATATCTGGATTGATTAAGAAGGTCGAGGGTCAAGCCGTTGGAGAATGTTGCCATCTTTCTTACCAATCGCACAACTAAGTCAATAGCTTCACCTATCCTTCCACACACGGAGTCATACCAGGTATTCCGAAATTATATCCCTTGTAAAGTATTGGCAATAGACACCTTAATTCACGGCATGATTATAAAGGTTGAGTGACAAACCGTCGGAGAACATTACTAATTGGTACAAAGTCATTCCTCTTACCGAATACCTTGTCTACAGTGGACCTAACCCGCTGTAGGCAGTGTCTCGCTTGAGAACGTTACCCCATTCCTTTGGGATCGAACGTCTAAGTCAATAGCTTCAACTATGCTGTGATTCGGAAATTCAAATCAGGTATTCCGCCAGTAAATCCGCTGCACAGTATATAATTTAGACATCCTATCTCGCGGTATAAATATTAAAGTGCAGAGTCAATCCGTTGTCGAGCATTACGAATTGGTATTACGTCATACTCTGTCACCGAAGACCTTGCACTCCGAGTACAAAACCTGCCGTACCGACAGTATAGCTTCAGGTTCAGAGATACAAATAACTATATATTTTAGTGAGGGGTACCATAATTTCATGTATGAATTCCAAGATCCAGGATCAAAACTTTCGAGAACGTTACCATCCCCTTTGATATTCGAACCGCTGAGTCAATAGCTTTATGCATCCTGTGACTCCGAGAGCCAAACCAGGATCACAATAGGAAACTTTCTACTACGTGCCGAGTCTGTACTCTTATGTTCACAACGAGAATTAGTGTGCCCATTGCCAATGCCGATCAGCGGATTCACTCCACAGATACCTGGCTTAGCAGTAGGAATCATAGCACGGGTGTCGCTGTTGACTTCACCGTTCCATTCTCAGAGAAGTTGGGATCGTTCTCGAACGAATTGGCTCTAGATAATTGTATTCATAACTAAAAGTAAGGTTCTCGTCTTCTAAAATGTCTACTAATTTATTTCGGTTAACACTAAGACTGGCAATCGCTACAGCAGGATGGGTTCTCGGACGGTAACGCCTTCGGTAAAAAGTTTGACACTATGAAAACTCGTAACGTTCTACAGCGGTTAGTCTCTAGTGTTTAATACTTATACCGTGACATATGGTGTGTGATGCCAATTATGTACAGCGGATTTAATCACCAAATACCTGGTTTGACTCTCGGAATCACATCGTAGGTGAAGCTGTTGACTCTAAACGAAGTTGCTAACGTTCTCGGAAGATTTGACACTCTATACTCCAATTCATACAAGAAATCATGATGCCCGTTACCAAAATGTATACAAATATCTTTATTTTAGCACGAAGTTATACTCTCGATACAGCTGGCAAGGCTTCTCGGAAATAAAGGCTGCCGGTAAAAAGCTTGCCTTTATACATATTGTTTACGTTAAACGTGATTTGACTCATATCTTTAATATTTATACCGTGAAATAAGGTGCGCCTTGCCAATCCTCTTCAATAGATGTACTCCCGGAATACCTGGTTTGAGTCTCGGAGACATAGAATGCGTGGAGGTATTGACTTACCTGTGCGGTTCTCAAGAAAGGTGGTAACGTTATCGAGCGGTTTGACTCCTGATCTGCTTATTCATTCATAATATTAAGGTGTCTGTCTGCTATAACATCCGCTAATTTGTTTCCGTCAGCAACGAGCAAGACACTCCAAACAGCGGGTTAATATACAGGGCAGGGGAGGTATTTGGTATAAAGAATGAGTTTATCTGAATTGGTTTTGACTTCCTGCGATATGTCGCTCTATTTTAATATCCAAGCCGCGAATTAAGGATTCCATGGCCAATACTGTTGAGGGGATTTACTATCGGAATAATTGCTTTGGCTCTCGGAATCATAGGATAGGTGAAGCCATTGACTTAGGAGTTCGATTCTCAAAGAAGGTGGTAACGTTCTCGAACTCTCTGACCCTTGATCTTCTATTTCATACATGATATTAATATGCCCGTCACTCAAATGCATACTTGCTTGTGTGTCTGAACACGAAGCATTATTCTTGATACAGCGGGATTCGTTCTAGGAAGGTTGGGTATTCAGTAAAAAGTTTGACTCTGTAACAGTAGGTAACGTTCTACAATGGTACGACTCTGTTCAATACTATTTATGCAGTCAATTAATGTGTCAATTGCCTATACTACACTGTGGATAGGTTCCCGGACTTCCTGGTATGGCTCTCGAAATTACAAGGTAGGTGTAGCTATTGACATACCCGTACGACTCTATAAAAAGATGCTAACGTTCTCGATCGGTTTGACTCTAGGTTTTGCTATTCATAAGTGGAACTGAGGTGTCTATTGCCAATACTTTTCAGCATATTGACGCACGGAATACCTGCTTTGACTCTAGGAGACACAGGATGGGTGAACCTGTTGACATAGTCGATCGTCTGTCACAGAAGCTGGTGACTTTCTCGATCGGTTTGACACTTGATCTACTTATTCATAATGAAATTATCGTCTCCGTCACTAAAATGTTTACTAATGTGTATCCCTAAACACGCAGCAATACTCTCGATACGTCGGGTTCGCTCCTCGGACGGTGAGGTATTCGGTAAGACGTTTAACTTTGCAGCCATAAGTTACATTCTCAAACGGTGTGACGCACTATTTTTATATTCATTCCCCGAATTATGGTATCTATTGCTAATACTCTTCAGCACATTTACGCCCTGAATTCCTGCTTTGACTCACCGAATCACAGGATGGGTTAAGCAATTGACTTAGGCGTTCGTCTCTCATAGAATGTGGCAACATTCTCGATCGGTTTGGCACTCGATCACCAGATTCATAAATGAAATTAAGGTCCTCGTCACTAAAGTGTATAGTAATATGTTTGACTCTGAGCATGACAGGATGCATCAAGCTGTTGACTTATCTTTGCGGATCTTAAATACTCCTAGCATGTAATCGATTGGTTTGGCACCAAACCGGATTGAACTTCTACCTTAATATTCAAACCGCGAAGTAAGGTGTCTATTGCCAATACTCATCAGCGGACTTACTCTCGGATGCCTGGTTTGGCTTTCGGAATCACAGGATATGTCTCGCTATTGATTTAGCTGATCGATCGTCAAAGAAGGTGGCAGCATTCCCGAACTGTCTGACCCTTGATCTCTATATACGATACATGAAATTAAGGTGCCCGTCAATAAAATGTATACCATTTTGCTTCTCTGAACACGATGTTATACTATTGATAGTGCGCGTTAGCTTCACGGAAGCCTTCGGCACAAGCGATGATTGTATTGCAATAGGTAACGTTCTACACCGGTTTGACTCTGTGCATTAATATTTATTCCTTGAAATATCGTGTCTAATACAGTTCTGTAGAGCGGTTTTAGTCGCGGATTACCTGGTTCGTCTCTCGGAATAACGGGATAGGTGAAGCTATTACGTTAACTGGGTGATACTCGAAGAAGGTTGTGACGTTCGCGGACAGTTTGACCCTAATCATCCTACTGATACATGAAATTACGGTGCCCGTTGTTAAAAGGTGTACTGAAGTGATTCTCTGGACACGTAGTTATACTCTCGATGATGCGGGTGAGGTTCGCGGAAGGTACAGCCACCTGTAAAACGTTTGACTTTATAACGATTGGCAACATTCATAAATCGTTTGACGCTCAATTTAATATTCAAATCGACAATTAAGGTGTCTATTGCGAATTGTGTTCAGCGGATTTACTACCGGAATGCCTGGTTCAAATCTAAGAATCACAGTATGTGTGAAGCTATTGACGTTGCCTTTCGACTCCCAAAGAGGGTGGATACGATCTCGAAAGATTCGACGCTCGATCTCCTAATTCGTACCTGAGTCTATCGCTAAATCGTATACTTGTTTATTCATCTGAACGTGGTGTAACACTCTCGATAGAGCGGGTCAGTTTTGCAAAGTGTATGGCATTCTGTAATACATTTATCCCGACACGAATATGTAATGTTCTACAACGGCTTAACGGTGTGCATTAATATTTAAACCGTGAATTGTGATGTCTACTGTCTATTCTGTGCAGCGCATTTACACTCGGAATATTTGGTTTGTCTTTCGGTATCGTAAGGTATGTGAAGCTGGAGACTTAGCTATGCGACGCTCAAGGAACTTGGTATCGAACACGATCGCTTTGACTCCCAATGTTGACATTTATACACCAAAATGCGGACTCCGTCCTCTAATACGTCTACTAGTGTATTGCAGAGAACAGTAAGAGACGCGCTACAGAGTGTTAGGTTCATGGAAGGAAAGATACTGTGCAAAACGATTGACTCTATACCATATCGTAATGTTCTACAACGTATGGCTCTCTAATTTAATATTTATACCATGCATTAAGGTGTCAATAACCAATACTGTTCAGTGGTCTTAATACCGCAATACCTGATTTGGCTCTCGGTAAAACAGGTTAGGTGACGCTATTGACTTAGTTGTGCGGCTCGCAATGATGCTTGTATCGTTCTGTGACAGTTTGCCTCACGACCTTCTAATTCATATATGCAATTAAGGTGCACCTCACTAAAAATTCTTCAAATTTGTTTCTCTCGGCACGATGTTATGCTTTCGATACAGCGTGTTTGGTTCCAGGAAGGTGACAACTCCGTTATAAACTTTGACTCTCTTCGAAAAGGCAATATTCCATAACGGCTTGACGGCCTGCTTCAATATTCATAGAATGAATTAAGGTATCTATTGCGAACACTGCTCAGTGGATTTAATCCAGTAATGACTGGTTTACCTACAAAAGACGCAGAATGTGTGAAGCTATTGACTTCGTCGCTCGGCTCTGAAGGCGGGAGATACCGTTACCGAACGGTTTAACCACCGATCTTGAAATTCGTACATAAACTTATGGTGATATTACTAGAATGTATACATGTTCGGAGCACGGAACACGGAGATATACTCTCGTAACAGTTGAACAGTTTTTCGGAGGGTTAGGCATTCTGTAAAGCGTTTGACTTTATATCAATTGTAACGTTCGCACACAATATCACGCTGTATTTTAATATTCAATCCGCGGAATTAAGGTATCTATACCCAGTACTGTAGAGCGTATTTACTCCCGGAATATCTCATTTAACTTTGTGAATCTCACGATGTATGAAGCTATTGGGATAGCCCTTTGAATCTCAAAGATGGAAGTAACATTCTCGGACGGTATGACCCCTGATCTTCTTATTTATAATGACATTAAGGTCCCCGTTACTACAGTGTATGCAGTTTGAACCTCTGCGGTAAAACGTTCGACTGTATAAAAACTTGTGACGTTCGCAAACGGTTTGACGTCCTATTTTACTTTTCAGACCGTGATTTGAGGTGCCAATTGCAAATAACTTTCAGCGAATCATCTCCCTGAATACCTGGCCGACTCTCGGAGTCACAGCATAGGTTGAAGCTATACACTTAGCCGTTCGACTGTCAGAGAAGGTGGTAACGTTCTCAAATGCTTGACCCTCGAGCTCCAAACTCATGCATGAAATCAAGGTACCGTCACTAACATGTATAATACTTCGTCGCACTGAACATTATGTTACACCCCCGATACAGCTGGTTGGCGTACGGAGGGTTAGGTATTCGGTTAGAGGTATGTCTTTTTATCCACTGGTAACCATTTCAGATGGATGGATACTCCAATTTTGTATACAAACCGTGAATTGAGGAGTCTATTACTAATACTGTACAACGCACTTATTCCGGAATATCTTGTTTGTCATTCTGAATCACAGGGTGTGTCAAGCCATTTACTTTGCCGTTCGACACTCAACCAAGGCGGTAACGTTCTGGAATGGTCTGACACTAGATCTTCTAATTCATACATGAAATTAAGGTGCCCGATACTAAGCTGCATACAAATGTGTGTCTCTGATCACGAATTTATACTGTCGAGACAGCGGATTAGAGTCACGGAGGGTATGATCTTTGGTAAAGCCTTTGACTTAATTCCACGTGGTAACGTTCTCAAACAGTTTCACGCCCTACATTAACATTCTAACCGCGAAGAAAAGTGTCCATTGCCAACAGTATACAGCGGGTTTACTAATGGAATACTGTGAGGCCAGCCAAACTCCAGCCGACGCATCACTAGACGCATCGCCCAGATAGCAACCGTAGCAAAATCAGCCAAAACCAGGCGACACGTGGCTAGAAACCGCTTACTCAACCAGAAAATTATAGTATAGAAACCGAGTACAAACGACTAAGACAGTTCTATATTATATCACAAACGGAACGTTTCTGCATTCGTATACCTATCCTGAATACTTACGTTAAATATTTAAAACTATTCAACATCGGTATTTCACTTATTTTACGAAATAAGTATTAATATAAGAAACATAGTTTCTTTTATAAAGGGGGTTCTTCTACCAAGGTTGAAGACCCGCCCATTTATCTTTTATTTCAATACTTGCCACGTATTTCCTCGTGACAAAATTGGTTTATATTTCATTTCAATACTTGCCACGTATTTCCCCGTGACAAAATTGGCGATCCAGCCAGGATAGGATACGCCAAATACCAGCAAATCCACCTGAGGAGCAACGGAAAAACTTTCTGTACGGAACAAGAAGAAAACCGGACCAAGGTCGCACCTCCAGGGAACTTGCAGAGAACCGAGGTAAAGAAAAAAAAAATCTTTCGAACATGTCTAAAGACCAAGTAACCGAAAGCGCATCAGATAAATTACTCGCGACCCAAGAGACCATGCTTAAACAATTGGGAAGAATCCAAGAGTCAATAAGCGGCTTAGAGGTACGACAAGTGGCTAACACTAAGCGAACTATACCGCACAACTCCGCGATATCAAACCTAACAAAAGCAATAAAGAAATTGGATGTAAAGTTCCAAGCCCAACAGCAGGAATTACTGGGACTTGCACGGGAAAGCATACTCCGGACTGAACCAAGCCTCACTGAAGACGAAGCAACATCGACCGCCATAACTGGGTATGAAACAAGCAAACCATTTCCATCCGCCCAACCTACAGAACACCAACAAACGAGAAACACAACGCACGAACCGGTACTGACGGACCCAACCAAAGCTTTGCGAAGCGTGGAAAACTTGAATGGAGCGGACGATATCGGGACAGAAGAGTTCATCAAAACGGTAAGTTTCTCATGAAACAGAACACTCGACCAACCAATGCTTCTACGGATGATAATAGCACAAAGGATAGTCGGTCAAGCAAAAAAGGCCATCAAGTTATGCCAGATAAATACCTACGACGATTTATATGAAGCATTACGATCACAACTTTCGACACCAACCACCATAAGCGGACGCCGGAGTAGGATGCAACAGACGAAGCAAGGACAAACCGAAAGCGTGCTGTCTTATGCAAATCGCTTTCGTCAGAGTCTAAGAGATCTGGAGAACGCCATTCAAGATAAGCATAGAAACCTAACTGCTAGTAACATAGCATTGGAAGAAGAGACACATGAGGCTACAAGATTCTTCATTTGCAACCTGCGTGTGGAAATAGCTCAGCTAGTACATCCCATGAAACCCGGATCAATCAATGATGCACAACAAGAAGCAGGTAACATAGAAACATGGCTTAAGGAGTCAGAACGAATACAGAATATACCTAGACTTTCACCATCATCAAGACCCATGACAAGACCAAACCTCGAATACAGAGGAAATCCGAGACACAAAATATACACCGAGACTAAAAGACTGACAAATAACCCGATACGCTGCGAGCATTGCCAAAAAATAGGACATCAGAAGTCACAGTGTTACCTATTAAAGTGCACAAATTTTCATGGAGTCCGGACAGGAAAATTTCCGCCAAGAATAATCAACCTGAGACTAGAAGATTATATTACATCCCAGGCGAGCTACGATGCATTGAAACCAGATTCCCGGGATCCCACCGACGAGGAAGATTTCTCATTGACACCGGAGCCGGAGCCAACCTCATCAAGAAAAAACTGGTCAGAGACCCGATAAAGTTAGAACAAGGTAAGATAATTCAATTAGGTTCCACGAAATACAATATCTCTAGCTACACACCGGTAAAAGATAGGCACTTAACACACGAATTGTTAATAGTAGAGGACAACTTCCCATTGATAGAAGACGGAATAATAGGTTTACCCTTTCTAGAAAAATGTCAATACACAATAAGTAACAAGAAACTCCAACTAAATAACGATGTCTTGGTATTACAGACGACTCCGACCACTCAGAGAGTCCCCAGCTGGCGATCAGTTACCCACGTAGTTAAGCTCAACGACGAACCTGTTCGTGTTTGTTTCTTTAATAACGGTGAGCATGATATTCAAATTGAGAACCACAGACAAATAGACTCAGATAATCCCAAAATCACAGAAATATTGACCAAGCTTACACTCGACCACATTGAAGAAGGTTTAAGAGAACCTATTATGAAAATTATATGCTTTTGTTCTAACATCTTTTCAACTGACAATGAACCTTCACCCAGTACCACACTAACCGATCACAACATATTCGTAAAAACAGACAGACCCGTCAATATTAAGGCATACAAAACTTCGGAATGCTACAAAAAAGAGATCCAAAGCCAAATTAGAGAAATGTTAAACAAAGGTATAATAGAAGATTCAGATTCACCTTATAATGCACCAGTCTGGGTAGTGCCCAAAAAACTGGATGCGTCTGGCAAACAAAAATGGAGAATTGTGATTAACTTTCGGAAGTTGAACGAGATCACCGATCAGGATGCATATCCACTTCCGCAAGCCGATGACATATTCGCCCACCTAGGAAATGCTAAATTCTTCAGTGCATTGGACTACTCTTCAGGCTTCCATCAAATATATATGAGCCCCAACCACAAAAGGTACACTGGCTTCAGCACGAAGGACGGACATTTTCACTACAAAAGAATGCCTTCCGATGTAAAGAATGCGCCACCCACATTCCAAAGAATGCTGGGCAACGCATTACGAGGACTGATTGACAAATACTGTTTTGAAAATTTAGACGATACAGTAATATTTGGGAACACTATAGACGAACACAATCGCAACCTAGCAATAGTATTTAACAGACTGAAGGGAGTTGGACTGAAGATACAGCCTGAAAAATGTGAGTTCCTGAAACCCGAACTCGAATCCCTAGGACATATCATCACTAAAGACGGAATTAAACCAAATCCCAAAAGGATAAAATAAATAAAAAATTTTCCCAATCCTACAAATATAACAAAGGTAAAATCGTTTCTCGGATTAGTTGGATACTATCGGAAACTCATTGAAAACTTCGCCACAATTGCGAAACACCTAACAATCTTAACCCCTTTAATCCCTTTCACTGGAAGGAAGAACAACTATCAGCATTTAACACTTTGAAAAATAAACTATACGAGCTACCTATACTACAATACCCGGATTTTAAAAAGGCATTTGTACTGGCAACGAAGGGTTAGGAGCTGTACTCTCACAGGACCGACATCCGTGCAATTTCATCTCACGTACCCTGAATTCCGCAGAAAGAAATTATACTACCATGGAAAAAGAGCTGCTAGCCATAGTTTGGGCGATCAAAAGGTTACGCCAATACTTACTCGGAAAGACACTTCATAATACAAGCGATCATCAGGCATTGAAATAGTTACATAATATCAAGGATCCTTCATCGAGACTCATGCGATGGAGATTGAGGCTAGAAGAATATGACTATGAGATCGAATATAAGAAAGGAAAAGATAACGTAGTAGCAGCCGGTTATCACGATTATTCCCGGCGCGAATAGTGAAAGACGAAATGGTAAACATCGAAATGCGAATAATAAACCCACAGGTAATAGAGGATACCCTACCAGTCGAACCAGGAGGCCCATCAACCATGACGAATATAGATGATGAAAATGAACTTCTCGAAGCATATGAAGACTGGAAAACATCACCAAGCAAGAATACGCCAATCAAACTGGAAGCAAACAAGCCATACTGGACCCAAGTATCTTACGACCTCCTAGGACCATATAGCGAAAAAGATTGGTTACTCAAATTACATGCTCTCATGGCTCTGCAACAAAACCAGAAGAAATAAAATTCGGCAATCAAGACATCAGGAGACTGGACTTGATCAATATACAACTAATGTTAAGATTCTTTATGAAAGATTATGAAGGTATGAATCTAAAATTTGCAACAGAACATATAAAGGAAATTAATCAAGTAGAAATCAAGCAAATCCCAAAGGAATCCCACGACTTACAACAGCATGTAGGTGAAATCCGCACGATTGAACGAATCAAAAGCAAATATTATTGGAAAAACGTAGAAAAAGATGTAGCGGAATACATAAGAAGCTGCAAAACCTGTCAGACCAACAAACTAACAAGGGTAAGACCAAGAGAAGAGGCAATTATCACTGATACACCAGAAAACCCAAACGACAAAGTAGGACTCGACATAATTGGAACATTACCAAGAACCAAATCAGGAAACCAGTTTATACTCTCAATACAAGACTGTTCAAAAAAATACAAAAAGCTTGTCCCTGAAAGAACCAACAAGCTTCATCAATAATCAACTCCCTCTTAGATCATTACATATATATATTTTCCTCCACAAAACACATACTAACCGACCAAGGACAGACTTTCATATGTATATTAATGACAGAATTTGGAAACTTGTTTAACATAAAGCATATAAAAACCACCTGCTTCCACCCACAGTCCAATGGTAGTCTCGAATGAGCTCATGCAATGATAAAAGACATGCTGAGAACTAATATTGATTAACAACAAAGTGATTGGGACGAAAAACTAAAACACATTAGTCTAGCATACAACACCGCGATTCATGCAGGAACAGGTTATTCACCATTTGAATCAACATTCGGAAGACGAAGTCGAGCCAATCTACCTTCTGCTGTAGCAATTACCCCTAAATTATCTAAAGACACTCTGGTAGAACTTTGGAAACAAAGACATCTAGAATATTTAGAACATGCGATATAACTGAAAAAAATAAAAATAAATATGAAGCTTCACAAGATAGTAAAATAGTAACATGAAATGAGTCTTAGTACTTTTGCATAATGAAAGTAAAGCTAATAAACTCGAAAAGGAATGGTTAGGATCGTACGAGATATTTGATGTTAAAACCCCTGATTACGTTATATTCATATATGATGAACTAGTTACAGTACACAGGAAGATACACATATCACAGGGAAACAAAGATCACACTAATATTTAGCATAAAAGAACTAACTGACACTATGGAACAAATATATACCATCAAACGCAACATAAAGGAATACTGAAAACAGCAACAAACCGACTGCGAGACTACAGACTATCAAACTATAACGTCAATGGTTAATAATCTTCAACGACGATTAGTCACACCACGAATACTGTTACACCTTAGACCAAAAAGAGGACTTATTAACGCCATAGGTAGCATATCTAAATCATTATTTGGAACATTGGACGAAACTGACCTGAAACTTGTGAATGAAAATCTAGACAAACTCTATTACAGACAGAATACATTCTCTCAAATAATACAACACCAAACAGCATTAATCAGAAGTTTCATACATGTTGTAGCATCACAACACGTATTAGATAGAATTAATCAAGGAGATACAAGGATAGGTCGAATAAAAAATAAGGAACATTTAATCGATACATTATTAATTATAGAAATAATATTGTCGGACCTAGCTAATAGAATTGATGACATTTACCTCATGTTAACATTAGGCAAAAAGGGTATAATACACACAATATTCATACCAATAGATACATTTATGAGTACGATGTTGAAATTAATATCTTTCCATGATCAATTCATAGAACCAACTATACTTATCTTTCAATCGATAATCGATATTGGCGAAATAGTTCTGGCAACTAAAGAAGACACTATGATATACCAAATTAAAACTCCAATATTAAAAAAAGAACGATGGAAACTTGTAAAATACTACGCTGTACCCAAAAAATGAGGAGAAATATTCGTGGCCCCAATTCTGAACCACGAATACGCGTTAATACGAACATCCGCACACATAACAATGGACAATGAACAATTGTGAATACTATGTAAAACCACCAGTATATGATTAGTTTGTAGAAATAATCAACAGGTACGATACGGCAAAGAAGAAAATGTATGTAAATCAAAATGCAGTACGGCTATATTCAAGATAGATCACATAACATTCATACCCATGAAAACCAATAACAAATTCATCACAATACCCGAAAATAGCATAACGATTTCGGCCTTATGCACAATACACGAAACGCTCCACTTAGAAAAACCTAGTATAATTTCGGCCAAACACCCTTGCACACTTTCATACGCAGACAGCACAATGGAAATAGGAGAAGTACAAAAAGAAGCAATTATAAGAATAAACAACTACATTGTCACATACAACATAGACACAGAAAAAGCTGGATTCATTTCAGAAGAAATACCCATAATACCTAGAGTCACACCAAATTTCAATAACTACAAACACAATTTAGAAATATTAGATGAACAAATCAATAAAATGCAAACCCAACACAGACTCACCACACTAACCAATGTATCATACTCTATAATCACCCATATAGAATGGATATCATTAGTATTAGTCACAGGTTACACTTTGCATAGGACAGGATTACTGAAGCATTGCATACCTATTTATGCAAAAATATATTTGGTAACAACAACCAAATCACGATACCTGCAAGCACCAACACCGTAATACCAGTACCCACACCGATTCTACGAAGACCTTGGGTGACCTTCCAAGACCTAGAACAGGAAGAAGGATCAATCTTCCAAATCAAACCCGAGATCGTACGCTTCACAGGAGTGAAGCACAATCAAAAAAGTGGGGAGGATGTGACGCCAGCCAAACTCCAGCCGACGCATCACTAGACGCATCGCCCAGACAGCAACCGTAGCAAAATCAGCCAAAACCAGACGACACGTGGCTAGAAACCGCCTACTCAACCAGAAAATTACAGTGTGAAAACCGAGTACAAACGAATAAATCAGTTCCATATTATACCTCAAACGGAACGTTCCTGCATTCGTATACCTATCCTGAATACTTACGTTAAATATTTAAAATTATTCAACATCGGTATTACACTTATTTTACGAAATAAGTATTAATATATGAAACATAGTTTCCTTTAGAAACGGGGCTCTTCTACCTAGGTTGAAGACCCGCCTATTTATCTTTTATTTCAATACTTGCCACGTATTTCCCCGTGACAAAATTGGCGATCCTGCCAGGATATGATACGTCAAATACCAGCAAATCCACCTGAGGAGCAACGGAAAAACTTTCTCTACGGAGCAAGAAGAAAACCGGACCAAGGTCGCACCTTCAGGGAGCTTGCAGAGGACCGAGGTAAAGGAAAAAAAAAAACTTTCAAAATATCTAGAGACCAAGTAACCGAAAGCGCATTAGATAAACTACTCGCGGCGCATGAGACCATGCTTAAACAATTGGGATGAATGCAAGCGGCATAGAGGTCTCTAGGGATTCTAATGCCAACACTGTACAGCGGATTTACTCACGGAATGCCTGGTTTGCCGCTCCGAATCACAGGACATGTGAAGTCAATGACTTAGACGTTCGACTCTCAAAGACGGTAGCAACATTATCGGAAGTAATGTTTTTACTTTCCTATTCATACAAAAGAATTACTCGTTCGTCTGCTAAAACGTCTAATAATTGGCTTCCGTGAGCTCGTAGCAATACCCTCGCTATAACAGGGTACGTTCTTGGAAGGTAAGGTGTTGTTTAAACAAAGAGAAATTACTTTAAACCAATTCGTAAAGTCCAGTAACGTTTTGACGTTCTACTGTAATATTCAAACCGCGAATTAAGACTTGTCTTGCCAATACTGCTCAGCGGATTTCCTCCGGGAATACCTGGTTCAACTATCGGAATATCAGGATCGGTGTAGGTACTGACTTATTTGTGCGATTCTCAAAGTTGGTGATAACGTTCTCGAACGGATTGATTGGCAACCTCCATATTCATCCATGAGATTAAGGTGCCCGTCCCTAAAATGAATACAAATATTCTTATATAAATACGAATTTATACCCTCGATACACCGTGTTAGGTTCCCGGAAAATAAGGCGTCCGCTAAGAACTTTGTCGTCATACCATTTGGAAATGTTCTCCTACGGTTAGCCGCTCTACTTTAATATTCGTACCGCGAATAAATGATGTCTATTGCCAATACTGATCAGCGGATGTTATCCCGGAATTCATGGTATGTTTATCGAAATCGCAGGTGTGGTGAAGGTATTGCCTTAGCCATGCGACTCTCAAAAGAGGTGGTAACTTTCTCGGATGATTTGACCGTCCATCTTCCTATTGATACATGCAATTGAAGTGTCCGACTGCTAAAGATTCTACTAATTTGTTTCCTTGAACACTAAGCAGCGGTTTATATCGTTCTCAAACGGATTGACTCGCGATCTCCTTATCTATACATGAAAATAATGTGCCTCTCTGCTAAAATGTGAACTGATGTGATCACGTGAAAACTGAGCTAGACCATTGCTATAGTGGATTGGGTTCTCGGTCAACGTGTGTCGCAGACTTTACGTGCCTTTCCAGCCACTAGGGCTTATCGACACGGCCCCCATGGACGCGGGATTGGTATACGCACAATCAGCGCAGTGCGTGGCTCACCTTACTACGCACCTACCAATTAGCCCGCAGGCTGCAAGCCCTACGCGCCAACCTTGCTTTGGCCGGCACCTTTCTATATCCATACTGACTTTGCTGGCCAGTACACAAGCTGATCTCACGCAGCTCACCCGTGGAGGGTCCCATCGTCCGAAGACGGACCCCCCTAACCCCCGAAATGGGCTTACCACTGCCCCCACGAGGCCAATCCAAGCAACCGGCGGCTCGATGGACCGAAGCCCGCCCAACCCTGGGCTCGAACTAGTTCCCGTGGTACCTGTGTATGCAAGGCCGTACTGGTCTTACCCCGCGCAAGGACACCTCATTTCCTAAATGAGGTGCTTGCTCACCTCGGCCTAGCTTCGGCCGCCTCGGGCACCGTGGGTTCGTCATACACAAACTGCAATGGGACCAGAAGGCCCACCGCAGCCCCTGCGGGGTGGGGTTCTCGGTAAACGAGTGTCGGTGATTTAACGTGCGGCTCCTGCCACGATAGCTTAATCCACACGGCTCCCATGGGCGCGGGATTGGGATACGCTCAATCAGCGCAGTGTGTGGCGCACCTTACCACACACCTACATCAGCTGGTAGACTGCAAGCCCTACGAGCCAACCTTGGGTAGGCCGGGACCTTTCTAAATCCCTACTGACTCTGGCAGGCCAGTACCCGAGCAGATCTCACGCCGCTCACCCGTGGAGGATCACCCGCCCGAAGACGGACTCCCCTAACCCGCGATATGTGCTTACCACTGCCCCCTCGAGGCCAACCCAAGCAACCGGCGGGGAGGACGGACCAAGGCCCGCTCGCCCCAGGGCTCGAACCGGTTCCCGTGGTACCAGTGAATGCAGGGCCGTACCGGTCATACTCCTCGTAAGGACACCTTACTTCCTGAATGAGGTGCTTGCTCACCTCGGCCTAAGTTCGGCCGACTCGGGTACCGTGGGTTCGTCATACCCATACTGCAAATGGACCAGAAGGCCCACCGCAGCCCCTGCGGGTGGGGGGGGGGGTTTCTCGGTCAGTATGGTGTTGGGAAAAAAGAATGTCCTTATACCAATTGGTAGTATTCTCCGACTGTTTGACTCACAACATTGATGTTCCTGCCGCCATTGATGGTACGTATCTTCAATACTGTTCAGAGGATTTAATGCCGGTACACTAGGCTTTACACATGGTATCACAGGATACGTGTAGATATCGGCCTAGCTGTGCGTCTTTGAGGAGGGCTGGTAAGGATCGCCAACTGCCTGACTCTCGATTTTACTACTCAGACACGAAAATAAGGTGTGACACCGCCGAAATGTCTACTGATTTCTTTTTGCGCGAACAATCAGCATGACACTTCCGACGGCGAGTTTGTTCTCGGAAAGCAAGGTATTGGATATCAAGAATGACTTTATAGCAATTGATCATGTCCGCCGAAACTTTGACTCTCCTCCTTAATTTTCATAACAGGAATTATGGTGTCCACTGCCAATACTCTACAGCGGATTGTCTATCGGAATACGTGGTTTGACTATCGGTATGACAGAGGAGGTGAAGCTACTGACTTAGCTGTTCGTCACTCTGAGATGGTCGCAACGATATAGGGCGGCATGACTTCTGTCATCCAAATCATGCATGATGTTAAGGTGCCCGTCACTGAAATGAACACTATCCTCCTTCTCTGAACACGAAGTTATACTTTTGAAACGGCAGTTTAGCTTCTCCGAACATAAGTCTATCGTTAAAGTGTTTGACTTTATGCGAATTGGCAACTCTCTAAAACGGCTTGACGCTCTACTTTAATATTCAATCCGTAAAGTAACTTGTAAATTGCCTATCCGGTCCAGCGAATTTACTACCGGAACACCTGGTTTGACTCTCGGAATCGCAGGATCGTGTTAAGCTGTTTACGTCGCTGTTCATCACTCGCATAAAATGCCAACGCTCCCTAGCTCTTTGACCTTCCATCTTTTAATTCGTACTTGAAGCTAAGGTGCTATTCACTCAAATGGATACTAATTTCGGCCTCTGAGTACGAAGTTATACTCTCGAAACGGCACGTTAGCTTTCCCGAAGGTTAGCCTATCGGTAATGTGTTTGACTCTATAGCTAGAGGTAACGTCCTATAATTGGTTCATGGTCTGCTTTAATATTGACACTGCTAATTAATGTGTCCATTACCAATACTGTTCAGCGGAGTTACTCCCGGAATGCCTGGATTGCCTCTTCGAATCACAGGGTAGGCGAAGACATTGACGTAACCGTACGTCTGTCAGAGTAGGTGGTAATGTTCTTAAATGGTTTGACTCTCGATCCAGTAATTCATACATGCGATTTATTTGACTTAGCCATACGACACTCAAAGATGCTGATAACGTTCCCATTCGGTTTTACCCTTCATCTTGTAATTTATACATGAAGATAAGGTGCCCGTCACTGAAATGAAGACTAATTTGCTTTTCTGAACACGAGGTTATACTCTCGATTGTGCGGGATAGGTTCTCGGATGGTGAGGCTTTCGATTAAGCTTTTAGCATTAAACCAATAGGTCACGTTCTACGAAGGTTAGACTGTGTACTTTAATATTCAGGCCGTGAAATAAGGTATACAGTGCCTATAGTGTACAGCGTATTGAGTGCCGGAATACCTAGTTTGACTATCGGATTGACAGGATAGGTCAAGCTACTAACTCATCCGTTCGACTATCAAAGGAGAAGGGATCGCCCTCAAACGGTTTGACTCTCGATAATTCTGTTCATACATTAAAATAAGGTGTGCTTCCGATATAATGTCTGCTAATTTGTTTCCGTGAATGACAAATAAGACAGTGGCAACAGGGACTTAGGTTCTCTCAAGGAAAGGTCTCCGGTAAAATAATTTCATCATACCAATTGGTAACGATCTCAAACGGTTTGACGGAATACATTAATATTCAAACCGTGAATAAAGATGTCTATTGCCAAAACTGATCAGTGGGTTTACTCGCGGGATGCCTGGTTTTACTTTCGGAATCACAGGATAGGTGAAGCTATTGACTCAGCCGTTGGACACTCAAAGAAAGTGGTAACAATCTGGAACGGTTCGACCCCCGATCTTCTAATTCACACATAGAATCAGGGTGTCCGCCTGGAAAAATGTCCACTAATTTCTTTCCCTGAACTCGAAGTTATACCCACGATACAGTGGGCTATTATCTCGAATGGTAAGGTATCCGGTATGAAGTATGACGTTACAGCAATTGTTAGCGTTCTCTAGCGTTTTGACTCAGTTCTATAATATTCACACCGTGAGGTAAGATTCAATGATACCGTTTGGTAGCAAGTAAAACTCTTTACCGGTGGCCTTAACGTTCAAGAATCCGACCCGCCGCTTCGAAAGTATAGCTACGTGTTTAGGGAAACACCCTATTCTACATTTTAGTGACGAGCACCTTAACTTCATGAATGCATTAAAAGATGGAAGATAACACCGTTCCAGAACGATACCTCCTTCTCTAAGAGTTGAACGGCTAAGTTTACAGTTTCACCTGTCCTGTGATTCGGAGAGTCAAATTGGGTATACCGGGAGACAATCCGCTGTACACTGCTGGCAATTGTACACTACTAACCTTAGTTCACGGTTAGAATATTAAAATACGCATTAAAATATTTGTATACCGATACATATTGGGATAGTGTCAAAAGTTTCTAACAAAGCCTTAGCCTCCCGGACGGGTACCGGGTACCAACCTTAACCCGATGTATTTAGAGTATTCCTTCGTCCTCAGAAGTACATATTAGTATACATTGCAGTGAAGGGCACCTTGATTTCATGTATGATTGAGGAGATCGAGGGTGGAACCGTTCTTGAACGTTGCCGCCTTCGTCTTGAAATCGCATACATAAAACAATAGCTTCACCTATCCTGCGGTTCCGAGAGTCAGACCATGCTTTCCGGGAGTAAATCCGGTGAACGGTATTAGTAATAGACAACATAATTCGCTTTTTGAATATTATATATAGAGCGTCAAACCGTATGAGAACGTTACCAATATATATAAAGTCAAAAGTTTTACCGATGACCACACCCTCCGATAAGATAACCCGCTGAATCGAGAGTATAACATCATGTTTAGAAAAGCATACTACTATACATTCTAGTGTCGGGCACCTCAATTTCTTGTATGAATTGCAGCATCGAGGGTTGAACCATTCGAGATCGGTACCACATTCCTTAAAATCGAACGGATAAGATAATCGTTTCACCGATCCTGTGATTCCGATAGTCAAAGCAGGTATTCCTGGAGTAAATGCCCTGTACATTATTGGAAATTAACACATTAATTTAGGGATTGAATATTAAAGCTGGACGTCAAACCGCTGTTGGGCGATACATATTGGTGTAGTGTCAAACTATTTACAGAAACCATACCTCCAGTATACCAGTCCCGCCGTTTCGAGGGTATAATTTCGTGTCCGGACAAAGGCATTGCTACTCATTTTAGTGAAGGACACGATACTTTCATGTGGGAATTATAACATAGCCGGTGAAACTGTTCCAAAGTGTTATCATGTTTGTTGCGTGCGGCACAGGTAAGGCAATAGCATCATGTATCGTCTGATTGCGAAAGTCCGACAACACATTCCTGGAGTAAATTCGTTGAGAAATGTTGCCAAATACACCTTGGTTCACTGTTCCAATTTTAAATAGGGGCGTGAAACCGTTGTAGCACGTTACGTATTTGTATACAGTCAAACATTTTACCGAAGACCTTACCCACCGCAAAAATTAACCCGGTGTATCGATAGCATAAGTTCGTGTTCAGAGAAGGAAATTAGTATTCATTTCACTGACGGGCTCCTTATCTTCACGTTCGAATTAAATGATGGAGTGTCTATCCGCTCGAAAACATTGCCACCTTCTGTCAGAGACGAACGCCAAAATCAATAGATACACCTATGCAGTGCTTGTGAGAGTCAATCGAGATATACCGGGAGTAAATCTGCTGTACAGTATTGGCAATAGACACCTTACTACGCAGTTTGAACATAAAAGTAGAGAGACAAATAGAGAACGTAACCGATTGGTAGGAGACCATTCGTTTTATCGAAGTCCATACCATCTGGGATGCTATCCCGCTGTATCGGTAGTATAACTTCCTCTTTAGAGGCACATAATGTTATGCATTTCAGAGGCGGAACTTTAATTTTATGTATGAATTAGATGATAGAAGGTCAAACATTTCGAGAACGTTACCTACCATTTCGAGATTTGAACGGCTAAGCCAATAGCTTCACTTATCCAGTGTTTGCAAGGCGTAAACCAGGCAATCCCGGAGTAAATCCGCTGTACAGGATTGGCAACAAACACCTTAATTCACTGTTCGAATAATTAACAAGAGCATCAAACTGTTGTAGCACTTTACCTATTAGTATAGAGGCAAACTGTTTACCGAAAGCTTTACCTTCCGTGCAGCTATCCTGCCGTATCGAGAGTATAACTTCGTGATGATGGAAGGAAATTATTATACACAATAGTGACGGGCACGTTCATTAAATCCGCTGAACTGTATTGGCAGTAGACACCGTACAGCACGGTTTCAATATTAAAATAGCGCGTTAATCCGCTTGAGAACGTTACAATTTGCTATACAGTCAAATGCTTAACAGAAGACCATACCCTCCAATAAAATTAACCGGGTGTATCGACGCAATAACTTCGTCATCAGAGATTGAAATTAGTATTCGTTTCAGTGATGGGCACCAGAACTTCATTATTGATTTAGAAGATTGATCGTCAAGCAGTTCGAGAATGATACCACCCTCTTTCAGGTTAGAACGGATAAGTCAATAGCATCAGCTATCACTAGATTCCGTGAATCAAACCAGGAATTCCGGTGCAAATCCGCTGAATTGTATTGGCAATAGACACCTTAAGTCACAGTTTCAATATTAAGATAGAGCGTCAATCTGTTTATGAACCTTACCTATTGTTATGAAGTGAAGCGCTTTACCGTAGACCTTACCCTCCGAAAAAATAACCCGCGCATCGAGGGAATAACTTCGTAATAAGAGAAACATGTAAGTATACATTATAGTGACTGGCACCCTAATTTCAAGTATGAATGATAATATCGAGAGGCAAACCTTTCCAGGACGTTACCACCTCCTTTGATAATGTCACAACTAGGACAATAGTTTCACCTGTACTTGTGATTCAGATAATCAAACCAGGTATTCCAGGAGTAAATCCGCCGGACAGTATTGGTAATAGACGCCGTAATTCATCGTGCGTATGTTACAGTAAAGAGTCAAACCGTCGAAGAAAATTACTTATTCGTATAAAATCAATCTACTTACCGAATACCTTACTTTAAGAGAATCTTTCACGCTGTAGCAAGCGCCTTACTTATTGTTCAGGGTAATATATTGTTATAAATTATAGCCGAAATACACGTTATTTTCACGTATGAATAGAATTACTGCGAGTCAAGCCGACCGAGGACGATCCAATTTTCATTGAGAGTCGAACGGCGAAGTCACTAGCTTCACCTCTCCTGCTATTCCGATAGCCAAACCAGGTACTCCGCGTGTCAATCCGTGTACAGTAAAGGTGGAGGACTTCTTAATTCGCGGTTTGAATGTTAGACTACACAGTCTAACATTTGTTGAACCTTACCAATTGGTATAATGTCAGAAGATTTAGCGAGGAATATACCTTACGAGCACCTAAACCGCCGGTATCGAGAGTATTACTTCGTAATCAGAAATACAAATTACAATACATTTCAGTGACGGGCACCTTAATTTCATGTATGTATTAGAAGATCGACGATCGAATCGTTCGAGAACGCTGCCACCCTCTATGAGGGTCGAAAGACTCAGTCAATAGCTCAACCTATCCTGGGTTTCCGAGAGTGCAACCAGACATTCCAGGCGTACAGCCGATGAAAAGTATTGGCAATAGGCACATTAGTTCGTGGTTTGAATATTAGGGTAGAGCCTCAAACCGTTTGTGAGCGTTACCAATTGATATTACACCATATTCCTTGCCGATTACCTTACCTTCCGAGAACACAATCCGCTGTATAGTTGATAATACCTCGTGTTCAGGGAAACAAATTAGTATATATTTTAACAGACGCGAACCTCAATTTCAAGATGAGTAAGAAGACCGTGTGTCAAACCGCTCGCGAACGTTTCCTCCTTCTTTGATGTTCGAACCGCTAAGACAAGAGTTTCACTTATCCTGTTATTCCGATAACCAAATCAGGTATTACGGGACACGATAAGCTGTACACGGTAAGGCGGTAGACATCTTTATTCACGGTTTGAATAGTAAACTACAGAGTCTATCCTTTGTAGAATGTTACCAATTGGGATAATATAAAAAATTTTACCGAAGACCTTACCCTCCGAGAACCTAATCCGCGGTATCAAGAGTATATCTTCGTAATCAAAGACACATATTAGTATTCATTTTAGTAGCGGGCACCTTAACTTCATGCATGAATTGGAAGGTCGAAGGGCAATCCGTTCTAGGACGTTACCATTTTCCTTGGTAGTCCAAGGGCTAGGTCAATATCTTCCCATATCCTTTGTTTCCGAGTGTCAAGCCAGATATTCTGGGTGTAAATTCTCTTTAAAGTATTGACAATAGACACCTCTATATACGGTATGAACATTAAAGCTGGCCGTCGGGCCGTTGTAGAACATTACCTATTCGTGTAGGGTTAAACTTCTTACAGAGTGCCATACCCACCGAAAAGCTGACAAGCTGTATCCACAGTATAACACCGTGTTCAGAAGTACGAAATGGTATACATGTACTGACGAGAATATTAGTTTCATGCATGAATTAGACGATCGAGTGTCAACCCGTTCCAGAACGTTGCCAACTTCTTTGAGAGGGGAACAGCTAAGTCAATAGCTTCACCTATCCCGAGATTCTGAGAGTCAACACGGCAAAACAGGGAGAAAGTCCGCTGAAGAGTTTTCGCAATAGACGACGTAATTCGCGGTTTGAATATTACAGTGCAGTGTCAAACCCTTCGAGAGCGTTACAAATTCGAATAAGGTCGAACGTTTAACAGAAGGCCTTCCTTGCGTGAGCCTAACAGGCTTCATCGAGAGTGTAAGCTCGTGTACACAGACGGAAATTAGTGTTCATTTCAGTGTCGGGAACGTTAACTTCATGTTAAATGAATTAGAAAATGGGGCGTTAAACCATTCGAGAAAGTTATGACCTACTTTGAGATTCGAACGGCTAATTCAATAGCTTCACCAGTCCAGGGATTCGGATAGTCAATCCAGGTATTCCTGGAGTTAATGCGCTCAACAGTACAGCCAATAGACACTCTAATACACGGTTTGAATAGAAAGGTATAGCGTCAAACAGTTTGAGACCAACCGCAAAACCTATACCGTTCTTCGCATTTAAACCTGGAATACCTGAATTACCTCTCGGAATCGAGGGATAGATGCAGCAATTGACTTAGAAGTATGACATTCAAGGAAGGTGATAACGTTCTCTAACGGTTTGAGGCTCGATCTTCTTATTCATACATGAAGTTATGGTGCCCGCCATTAGAAAAATGTGTAATTTGTTTCACTGAACACGGTGTTATACGCTCGGTACAGCGGGTTAGCATCTCTGGAGGTTAGGCCTTCGGGAAAGAGTTTGACTTTATACAAATACGTTACATTCTTCCGCGGTCGTCTGACTCTCTACTTTAATATTCATAGCGTGAATTAAGGTGTCTATTTCCATAACTGTTGATCGTACTTACTGCTGGAATACACGGTGTCACTCTCGGAGTCACAGGATAGCTGAAGCAACTGACATGTCCGTTCGACTCTCAATGAAGCTACTCTGGTAGATGTTCCAATCTCAAGGAAGGTGGTTACATTCTCGAACCCATTTTCCCTGGATCATCCAATTCACACATCATAATAATGTAGCCGTAACGAAAGTGTATACAAACTTGCTTCTCTGAACACGTAGTTATACGCTCGATACAGAGGGTTAGCTTCGCGGATGGTTAGCTCTTCGGTAAAGCTTTTGACCTTATACGAATATATAATGCTCTACAACGGTTTGATGCACTGCATTAATGTTAATATTGTGAAATAAGCTGTCTATTGCCAATACTGTTCAGCGGATTACAACAGGAATACTCGGTTTGCCTCTCTGAATCACAGAATAGGTGAAGCTACTGACAAAGCTGTGCGACTCTCAAAGGATCTGATAACGTTCGTTTGACACTCGATCTAGTTATCCAATCATGTAATTAAGGATCCCGCCATGCAAATGTATACTAATTTGCTTCCCTATACACAAAGCAACATACACCCTGCTGCAGTTTTGTTCTCGGAACATAAGGTAATCTGTGAAAAGAATGACTTTATACCTACCTGTAATGTTCACCGGCGGTTTGGCTCTCTACCTTAATACTCATGCGGTGTATTAATGTTTTTATCGCCATACTGTTCAGCGGTTTTACTCCTGAAATACCGGGCCTGACGCTTGGAATCACAACTACGGCTGAAGCTGATGACTCAGCGGTTCGAATCCAAAAACAGGTGGTATCGATTTTGAACGATTTGACATACGATCTTCTAATTGGTACACGAAAACTAGGTGCCCGTCACTGATATGGTTACAAATTTCTTTCTCTGAACACGAAATTATACTCTCTATGTCGCGGGAACGTCTCGCGGAAGGTAAATTCTTCGTTCGGAATTTTGACTTTTGTACTAAATGGTTGCGTTCTCAATCGGTGCGACAGTGTACTTTAATATTCAAACCGAGAATTAAGGTTTCTATTGCTGATACTGTACTGCTCATTTACTCCCGCAATACCTGGATTGACTTTACGGATCACAGGATAAGTGAAGCTAATGACTTAGCCGCACGAATCTCGAAGAAGGTGGTAACGTTCTGGAACGCATTGATTCTCGATGTTGATATTTGTACAAAAGCATGTGTTGTCCGTCCCCCAAAATGCTACTAATCTGTTTCTGTTTACATATAGCAGGACGCTCGTTACACCAGGATAGGGTATCGGAAGGTAAGGTATTCAAAAAAGGCATGACTCTGGAATTGGTAATGTTCTCCACCGTTTGACTCCCTAGATATATATTCAGACAGTCAATTAATGTGTCAATTTCCAAAACTGTTCAACGGATTTACTCGTTAAATACAGGAGTTGACTCTCGGAATTACAGGATAGGTGAAGCTATCCTGTTCTCGAACAGTTTGACAATTGATCATCTAACTCATACGTGAAGTTAAGGTGCCAGTTTCTAAAATGTATACTAATTTGTATCTCTGGTTACGTAGTTATACTCTCGGTATCGCGGAATATGTTACCGGAGGGTAAGGTCTTTGGTCAAACTTTTGTCATTATACAAATATGCAAAGTTCTACAAAGGTTGGACTGTGTACTTAATCTTCAAACCGTGAATTGACATGTCCACTGCCTGTACTCGCCAACGTATTTACCTTCGGATTACCTGGGGTGGTACTCGGACTCACAGGATAAGTGACGCTATTGACCTAGACGTTCGATTCTCAAAAACGTTGGCAACGGTATCGAACGGTCTGACCTCGATCTTCCATTTCATACATCACATTAATATGACTGTCACTGAAACGAATACTAATTTCTTTATCTGATCACGAAGTTATACTCTTGATACGGCGGGTTAGTTTTTACGAGGGTATGGTCTTCGGTGAAACGTTTGACTTTATAGCAATAAGTAACGATCTCACACGGTTTGACGCTCCATTTTAATTTCCAATCCGTGACTTAATTTGTCTACTGCCAATACTGTACAGCGCATTTACTCCCGGAATATCTCGTTCAACTCTCTGATTCACAGAATGTATTAAGTTATTGACTTAACCGTTTGAATCTCAAAGAAGGTGGTAACTTTCTCGATCGGCTTGACCCTCGACCTTCTAATTCTTGCATGAAATTAAGGTGCTCGTTACTAAATTGAATAATAGTTCGTACCTCTGAACGAGGTGTTATACGCTGGATTGATGGGGTCAGTTCTTCTGAGGGTAAGGCATTCTGTAAAACATTTAACCCTACCCGAATAGGTAAAGTTACAAAATGGCTTGACTGCCTGCTTTAATACTCTAATCGTGAATTAGGGTGTCTGTTGCCATAGTGTTTAGCGCGTTCACACCCGGAAAAGCTGGATTGCCCTTCCGAATCTCAGGGTAGGTCTAGCTATTGACATAGCCGTTCGACTCCCAGGGATGTTGATAACGTTCTCGAACGGTTTCACAATCGATCTTCTAATTAGTACATGAAGATAAGGTACATGTTACGGAAGTGAATACTAACTTCCTTCTTTGAAAACGAAGTTATACTATCGATTCAGCGGGACAGGTTTTCCGAGAGTAAGGTCTTCGGTAACACGGTAACACTTTATACAAATTGGTAAACAGTTTGACTCTCTACATTAATATTCATTCCTCGAATTAAGGTGTCCATTACCAATAGTGTGCTGCGGACTGACACCGGGCATACCTGGTTTGCCTGTCGGAATAGCAGGATAGGTCAAGCTGTTGAATTATACGTTCGACTCTATGAGAAGATGGTACCGCTCTCGAAAGGTTTGACTTTCAATAATTCTGTTCATAGATGAAATTCTGTTGCGCTCCTAAGATATGTCAACTTATATGTTGCCATGAACACTAAGCATGGCACTTCCTACAGCGGGTTGGACTACTCGGGAGTTATGGCCTTCGGTGAAAAGTTTGATTCTATACAAATAGGTAATGTTCTGCAAACGGTTTTGCGCTCAACATAAATATTCCAACCGCCAATTAAGTTGTCAATTAACAATACTGTCCAGCGGATAGGCTCCCGGAATACCCGGCTTGACTCCCGGAATCGCAGGATAGCTGAAGCTATTGTGTTATATTCGAGATTTCACGAAGAAGGTAGTAAAGTTCTCGAACGTTTTCACCCTCGTTCTTCTCATTCATACATGGTATTAAGGTGCCCTTCTCTGCAATGTATACCAATTTGTATCTCGTAGGAAGTGATAATCTACATACATCGGGTTATGTTCTCGAAAGATTTTCTGTAAATCTGTTGATATTATCCCAGTATGTAACGTTCTACAAATGTTTGGCTTTGCACTTTAATATTCAACCCGTGAACTAAATACCAATTGGTAACGCTCTCAAACGGTTAGACGATCTACTGTAATATGCAAAGCGTGAATTGAGGAGACTATTGCAAATACTTTATAGCGTATTTACTCCTGGAATGACTGGTTTTACTCTCTGAATCACAGGATAGGTGAGGGTATTTATTTATCCGTTGGATTTTCAACGAAGGTGGTCAAGTTCCCGATCCGCTCGACACTCTACCTTCTAGTTCATACATGAAGTTAAGGAAAACGACACTAAATCTTTACTAACTTGGTTCCTTGGACACAAAGTTATACTCTCGGTACACTGGGTTAGTTTCTCGGAATGTTCGATCGTCGCTAAACGGATTGACTTTATAAAAATTCGTGACGTCCGTCATCGGTTTGACTCAGTAATTTGATATTCACACTGTGAATTAGGATGTCTATTGCCAAAATTCTTCAACGGATTAACTCTCGGTTTATCCGGATTGACTCTCCGTGTCACAGGATAAGTAAAGCTATTGTCTTATTCCTTCGACTCTCAAAGACGGTGTGAACGTTCCAGAACAGTTTGACCAACGATATTCTAATTCATACATGAAGAGAAGGTGCCAGTCACTGATATGAATACCAACATGATCCTCTGAACACGAAGTTATACTCTCGATGAATCTTGTGAGGTTCGCGAGTGGTACGGCCGTCGGTAGTGCCTTTGACTTTATAGCAATTTATAACATTCTCACTCGGTTTGACGCTCTACTGTATCATTCAAACCGCGAATTGGTGTGTCTATTGTCAATATTGCTTAGCGCACTTACTCGTAGAATTCGTTGTCTGACTCTCGCAATCACTGGATAGGTGTAGACAGTGATTTAGATGTGATATTTCAATGAAGGTGGGATCGTTCTCCAGCGGTTCGACTCACGATTTTGCTATTCATACGTGAAGAAGATCTGTCCGTCTGCTAAAATGTCTACCAATTTGTTTACGTGTGCCCTAAACATGATACTCGGAACTGCGGTTAGGTTCTAGGAAGGTAAGGTATTCGGTCAAAAGCATGACTTTACACCATTTGGTAATATTCTCCAACGTATTGACTCCCTACTCTAATATACAAACCGGGAAACAAGGTGTCCACTGTCAATTCTGTACAGCGGATTTACTCCTGGAATACAAGATTTGACTCTCGGAATTACATCTATGCGTGAAAATATTGACACAACCCTTCGACTATCGAAGAAGCTGGTAACCGTCTCGATCGGTTTGTCACCTGATCTTATTATTTATACTTGAAATTAAGGTGCCCGTCACTGAAATGAATACTCGTTGGTTTCACTGAAGGGGATATTATACCCACGATACTGCGCCTCATGTTCTCGGGAGGTAAAGTATGCGAAGAAGAGTATGACGTTACACCAGTTGGTAAAGGCCTCAAACGGTTATACTTTCTACTTTGGTTTCCATGCCGTAATATGAGCTGACTATTGCCAAAACTTTTCAGCGGATTTAATCTCGGTATCCAGGGTTTGACTCACGGAATCACAGGGTTATTGAGGTTATTGACTTAGCCGTTCGTCTCACACAGACGGTTGTAAAGTTGTAGAACGGTTAGACACCCTATCTTCTAATTAATACATGAGGTTAAGGTGCCCGACACTAAAACGGATACCAATTGCTTCCTCTCATCAAGAAGTTATACGCTCGATGAAGCGGGTGAGGTACGCGGAAGGTAAGGCCTTCGGTAAAACGTTTTTACTATAAACCAATTGGTAACGGACTCAAACGGTCCGATGCTCTACTTTAGTTTTCAAGCCGTGAATGAAGGTGTTTGTTGCAAAAGTGTCCAGCGGATTTACTCCCGGAATACCTGGTTCAACTCTCGAATTCATGGGAGAGGTGAAGCTTTTGGCATTGCCGTTCGATTCCCAAAGGAACTGGTAACGATTTCCAACGGGTTGACACTCGATATTCGAATTCATTCATGAAGTTAAGGTGCCCGTCACTAAAATGTATAGTAATTTGGTCCACTGAACACGATGTCATACTCTCGATACAGCGGGATTGTTCCTTGGAAGGTAAGGCCATCTGTAAGAAGCTTGACTATATACCAATAAGTATTATTCAACAGCGGCTTGACTCTGTACCTTAATATTTATACCGTGAATTAAGATGCTTCTTGCCAATACTCCTCGGCGGGATTATTTTCGAGTACGGTACCATTATCGAACAGTTACACTCACGATCTATTCAGTCGTACATAAAATTAAGGTGTCCCATCGGCTACAATGCACACTTACTTGTTTTGGTGAACATTAAGTTGTTCTCTCGCTACAGGGGGTTTCATTCTCGCAAGGCATGGTATTCGGCAAAAAGTTTCACTCTCTTCCAAATTGTAACGTTCTCCGTCGGCTTGAACATATACTTTAATATCCATACCCTGAAATAAGGTGTCTACTGCAATACTGATCCTGGATTCACTCCCGAATACATGGTCTGATTCTCGAAAATACAATATAGATGAAGCTATTGACATAGACATTCAACTCTTGAAGATGTTTGTAACAATCCAGATCGGTTTGAAACTCGGTTTTTCATACCTTCATGAAAATAAACTGTTCGAGTACTAAAATGTCTATTAGGTTGTTTCCGTGAATACTAAGCATGGCACTACTTACCGCGCGTTGTGCATCTCGAAAGGTAAGGCCTTCTGTAAAAAGTTTGACTATATTGCAACTGGTATCGGTCTGAAACGGCTTGACGCTCTATTTCGATATTCAAACCGTGAATTAAGGGGCCTATAGCCAATACTGCTAAGTGGATTTACTCCCGGAATACTGGTACGACTCTCGGAGTCACGTGATAGGTGAAGCTACTGTCTTAGCCGTTCGATTTTAAGGAATGTAAAATCGTTTTCGAAAGTTTTGACACTGGATCGTGTAATTCATACATGGAGTCAAACCGCCGGTCAACATTATCAAACAAAATACGTAATTCTTTCCAAGCAATACATCTCCTACCGAGAACCTACCCCGCTGCAACGAGTGTCTATCTTAGTTTTCACGGAAACAAATGAGTAGACATTTCAGCAGACAGACACCTCAGCTTCACGTACGAATAGCAAAATTCATTGTCAAGCTGTGCAAGATTGTTAGTACCTAGTTTTAGAGCCGTGCTGTTGAGTCAATAGCTTCAGCGCCCCTATTATTCCGAGGGTCTGAGCGGGAATACCGAGAGTCTATCCGCAGTATAGCACTGGTAACAGACTCCATAATTGACAGTGTAAATAGTACAGAACGGAATCATATCGTTGTAGAACTATACCTACTGGTATAGAGTCACACTTTTAACAGAGGGCCTTACCTTCCGTGAAGCTGAACCGCTATATCGGGAGTGTAACGTCGTGTATACAGAACTAAATAAGTAGTCATTTTAGTGACATGCACTATAACTCCATGTGTGAATTAGAAGATCGTGGTTAAAGCAGTTCGTAACCGTTACCAGCTTCTATTATATTCTAACAGCTATGTCAATATCTTCACCAATCCAGTGATACGGGGAGCGCAATAGGTATTACGGAATAAATCCGCTGATCAGTATTGGAAACAGACACCTTACTTCACGATTTGTGCACTAAAGTAGTGCGTCAAACCGTTTGATAGCGTTAGCAATTTGTATAAAGTCAATCGTATTACCGCAGGCCTTATGTTCGGCGAACCTCACGGGTTTCATGGAGAGTTTTAGTTCGTGTTCAGAGTAAGAAATTGGTATTCATTTCAGTGGCGGGCACGTTGACTTCACGTATGAACTGGAAATCGAGGGTCACACTGTTCAAGAACGTTACCGCAATCTTTGAGGTTCGAACGGATATGTCAGTTGCTACACCTAACCTGTGCTTTCGACGGTCAAACCACATATTCCTGGGGGAAATATGCTGGAGACAGTTGGCAATTGACACCACGATTCACGGTTTGAATATTAAAGCAGGACGTCAAACCGTTATAGAACATTACTTACTCGTGTAGGGACAAACTTCCTACAGAACGCCTTACCCTCCGAAATAACTGAAAGGTTGCAGTGAGGGTATAACACCGTCTCAAGGGGTACAAGCTAGTTTACAGTTTAGTGACGCGCACCAGAATTTCATGCATGAATTACAAGATCGAGCGTCAAACCGTTCGAGAACGTACCACCATCTGTGAGAGTCGAACGGCTAAGCCAATCGCTTCACTTATCCATGATTCCGAGAGTCAAACCACTGTTTGAATAGTAATGAAGTGCGTCAAACCGTTTGAGAGCATTGCCAATTGAAATAAAGTCCAACAGTTTACAGATGGCCTTACCTACGGAGGAGCAAACTCGCCGTTTCGAGAGTATAACTTCGTGATCAGAGGAGGAAATTAGCCTTCATTTTAGTGGCAAACACATAACTTCATGTATAAATTAGAATATGGAAGGCGAAACCGTACGGGAACGTTATCGCCCTCTTGGAGTGTCGAGCGCTTAAGACAGTTGATTCACGTATCCTGTGATTCCGAATGTCAAGCGGGGTGCTCTGGGAGAAAATCGTCCTTACCGTAGCGGCATTAAAAGATTTACTTCCAGGCATAAATATTAAAGCACAATGTCACACATTTGTGCATCGTTCCCTATTGGTATAGAGTCAAACATTCTACCGAAGGCATTAACTTCCGAGAAGCTAACCCGCTGCATCGTGTGTATAAATTCGACTTTAGAGAGACAGAGTATTATACATCTTAGTGTCGTGCAACTCACTTCCATGTATGAATTACTGGATAAAGTGTCAAATCGTTCCAGAACGTTATCACCAGCCTCGAGTGTCGGGCGTCTAGGTCTATAGCTTCACCAATCCTGTGATTTTCCGGGTCAGGCCGTGTATTCCGGGAGAAAATCTGATGAACAGTATTGGCAACAGACAACCTTAATTTGCGGTATGAATCTGAAATTAGAGCGACAAACCGTAGGAGAATTTTGCCAATTGGTTTTGACGACAAACAACTTCTCGGACACCTTACTTTCCATGATTCCTACCCGGTTTATCGATTACATATAAAAGAAAATTTGTATTCATTTTAGCGACGGATACCTAATCTCGTGGATGAATAAGGAGATCGCGAGTCAAACCGTTCGAGAACGTTATCACCACCTTAGAGAGTCGCACAACTAAGTGAGCTCCATCACCGATGCTGTTATTCCGATAGTCATACCAGGCATTTCTGGTGTAAATACACTGGACAGTATTGGCAATGGACGCCTTAGTTGACGGTATGAATGTAGAATGAGCCAGTCAAGCCGTTGTAGAGCGATACCTATTGGTATAGAGTCAAACATCTTACTGATGGCCCAACCGTCGGAGACGGTACCATGCAGAACCGAGAGTATAATGTCGTGTTCAGAGGAAGAAATTAGTGACCATTTTTGTGACGTGGTCCATAATTTCATTATGAATATGGAGATCGATCATCGAACCGTTCGAGAAGTTACCACATTCTTTGAGGATTTAAGGGCTAAGTCTATAGCTTCATACATCCAGTGACTCCGCAGTCAAACCAGGTATTCCGTGAGTAAATGCGCTGTACAGTATTGGTAAGAAATACCTTAATCCGCGGATTGAATATTGAAATACAGCGTCACAACCCTGTGAGACGTAACAATTCCATGAAGTCAAACGTTTCACCGAATGCCTTACCGACCAAGATGCTAACCCGCCGTATCGAGAGTGTACCTTCGAGTTTAGTGAGCCACAATAGTAAACAATATAGTCACGTCACCTCAAATTCACGTATGAATTTGAAGATCGATGCTGAAACCGTTCAAGACCGTTACGACCGTCAATGAGATGGGAACTGCTAAGTTAGTAACTTCAGATGCCCATTGTTTCCGATAGGCATACCAGGTATTCCAAGAATAAATCCGCTGAACAGTATTGGCGATTGTCACACTAATTCGCTGCTCGAAAATGAAAAGTAGAGTGTCAATCGGTTGCAGATTGTTACCTATTGGTATAAAGTCAAAATTTCTACCGTGGGCCTTACGTTCAGAGAACATAATCTACCTAATCCAGTGTATAATATGGAGATGCAAATTGCTATTCATTTTAGTGGCACGCAACTTAATTTCATCATTGAATAAGAATATCGCGAGTCAACCCGTGCGAAAGCGTAATAACCTTTTTTGAGAGTCGCACAGCTAATTCAATAGCTTCACCTATCCTGCCCTACCGAGAGTCAAATCAAGTATCCCGGGATTAAATTCGCTGAACAGTATCGGCAATAGACAACTTAATTCACGGCATGAATACTAAGACGAGACCTCAAACCGTCGGAAAACATTACCAATTTTTATAAAGGCATCTTTTTACCCAATACATTGTCGTCCGAGAATCTAACCCTCTGTAGCGGTTGTCTGGCTTAGAGGTCACAGGAACATATTAGTAGACATTTCAAGAGACAGACACCTTATTTTCATGTATGAATAGAAAAATCGTGAGCCAAATCATTCGAGAACGTTACCACCGTCTTTGAGGGTCGAACAACTAAGTCATTAGCATTACATATCCTCGGATTCCAACAGTCAAAGCAAGTATTCCGTAGCAAATGCGCGGTACAGAATTGGCAAGAGACACCTTAATACACGGTTTCAATATTAAAGCAGGCCTTCAAACCGTCGAAGAACGGAACCAACTGGTATAAAGTCATTCTACTTACAGAATACCTAACTTTCCGAGATGCTAACCCGCTGGTGCGCAAGCACAATTTCGTAGTTGGAGAAACATATTAGTTTACATTTTAGAGACGGTCACATTAATTACATGTATGAATTAGAAGATCGAGGGTCAAAACTTTCCAGAATGTTACCACCTCCTTAGAGAATCGCACAGCTTAGTCAATTGTTCCACCTATCCGTGAATCCGAGAGTCAAACCAGGTTTTCCGGGAGTAAGTCCGCTGAAAACTATTGGCAATATCCCATATCAATCAGCGGCATACATATTAATTTGGAGCGTCAAACCCACGGAGAACATAACCAATTTGTGTAAAGTCCTACTTCTTCCGAATACCTTACCTTCTGCGAACCATGACCGCTGCATCTAGCGTTTATCTTCGTGCTCAGAGGAAATATGAGTATACATTTGCATGACGGGCACCTTTCTTACATATATGAATAGAAATATCATGCGTAAAACGTTTCGAGGACGTTACCACTTTCTTCAAGTGTCGAACGGTTAATTTAGCAGCTTCATCTATACTGCGCCTCCAAGAGTGAAACCAGTTAATCCGCGTCTATATCCGCGGTACAGTATTGGCACTAGGCACACAGTTTCATGGTATAAATATTAAAGTACAGAGTCACAAGGTTATGCAACGTTACATATTACTATATAGTCAAACATTTTACCGACGAACTTACTTTTCGAGAAGCTACCCCGCTGTATCGAGATTGCACCCTCGTGTTCAGAGGAGTATATCAATGTACATTTTAGTGACGGACACATTAATTTCATGTAGGATTTAGAGGATCGAGGATCATACGGTGCGAGAACATTACCACCTTCTGTGAGAGACGAACTGCTAAATCAATAGCTGCGCCTATTCTGAGATTCCTAGAGTCATACCAGATATTCCGGATGTAAATCCGTTGAACAGTATCGGCAACAGACACCTTAGTTTCTTGGTTTGAATATCAAAATACAGCTTCACACCGTTTGAGACCGTTACTAATTAATTACTATAAAGACAAACGTTTTACCAAAGCCCTTACCTTCCGCGAACCTAAGCAGCTTCGTTGAAAGTATATGTTCTTGTACACAGCAGGAAATTAATATTCCTTTCAGTGACAGACACTTTAACTTCATGTATGAATTCGAAAATCGAGGGTTAATCCGTCAGAGAACGTTGCCATCTTCTGTGAGAGTCGAACGGATAAATCAATAGTTTCACATATCCTGCGATTCCGAGAATCAAACCGGGTATTCCGGGGGTAAATCCGCTGAACAGTATTGGTAATGGATACTTTCAATTCAGGGATTCAATGTGAGAGAACATAGTCGAGTAGCTGTAGAGCGTTGCGTATTGGAACAGAGTAAAACATCTACCGATACCTACACATTCCGAGATCCAAACTCGCTGTATAGAAAGTATATCTTCGTGTTCTGTAAAAGGCATTAGTATACGTATCAATGACGGGTACCTTGATTCCACGTATGAAATTGAATATCGATGGTTAAACAGTTGGTGAACGTAACCACCTTCTTTGGGATTCGAACCGCTATGTCAGGAGCTTCACCTATCCTGTTATTCCGAGCTTCGAACCACCTATTCCGGGAGTGAATCGGCTGTTCACAATAGGCAATGGACACCTTAATTTATGTTATGAATAATAATGTAGGGAGTCACACCGTTGGAGGATATAACTAGATGGTACAAAGTCAAAGATTTTAACGGACACATTACCAACCAAGGTCCAAACACGCTACGGCAGGTGTCTCGCTTAGTGCACACGGAAAAAGACCAGGCGATACTTTAGCAGACGGACACCGCATTTTCATGTATGATAAGAACAACAAGGAGCCAATCCGTTAGAGAACGTTGCCACATTCTGTCTCAGACGAACGGCTCAGTCAATAGCTTCACCTATACTGTGATTCGGAGAGCCAAACAAGGAACCCTGGGCGTAAGATCGCTGAAGGTTATTGGCAATTGGCACCTTAACTCACGGTTTGATTATTAAAGTAGAATGTCAAAGCATTGTAGATCGTTGTCCATTGGTAACCGTCAAACAGTTTACCGATAGCCTTACCATCGGAGAAGCAAACCTTCCGTTTTGACAGTATAATTTCATGTTCAGAGAATGAAATTAGTTTCAGTTCTGTGACGGGCGCCTTAATTTCATTTATGAATTAGAAGATCGAGCGTCAAACCGCTCGAAACCGTTACCACATTTTATGATTGTCGAATGGCTACTTCAATAGCTTCCCCCACCCCGTGATTCCGATAGCCAAGCCGGGTAATCTGGGAGCCAATCCGCAGAAGGGTATTGTCAATAGACACCTTAATTCGCGGTAGGAATATTATAGAATACCATCATGCCGTTGTGGACAATAACCCATTGGTGTAGATTCAAACTTTTTACAGAAAGCGTTGCCTTCGGAGAACCTAACCCGCCGTATCGAGAGTAGAACATCGTGTTCAGAGAAGGAAATTAGTCTTCATTTCAGTAGAAGGGCACCATAACCTCACGAATGAATTAAAAGATCGAGAGTCAGACGCCTCGAGAACGTTGCCACGTTCTGAGGGACGAACGGCTAAGTGAATAACTTCATCTATCCTTCAATTCCGAGGGTCA
>NW_027470479.1:0-37410 GCF_051020765.1 Lasioglossum baleicum
GCGATGTTAATGCGCACATCACTGAATTGAAAACAACTTTCTTCCTCGAAACAAGAAGTTATACTCTTGATGTAGAGGGTGAAGTTCGTGAAAGGCAACGCCTTCGGTAATAAGTTTGACTTTATACCAATTGGTAACGACCTGAGATAGTTTAGCGTTCTTCCTTATCATTCAAACCGTGAATTCAGATGTCTACTGCCAATATTGTTCAGCAGATCTACTCCCGGAATACCTAGTTTGACTCTCGGAATCGCAGAACATGTGATGCTATTGGCGTATCTGTGCGACAGTCACGGAAGGTGGAAACGTTCTCATGCGGTTTGACACTCGATTTTCTAATTCATTCATGTACTTATCGTGCCCGTCACTAAAATGTGTTCACATTTGTTTCCCTGAAAACGAAGTTAAACCCCTGATACAGCGGGTTATGTTCCTGAAAGGTAAGGAATCCGATATGGAGTACTTCGTTATACAAATTGGTAACGTTGCTCAGCGGTTTGACACTGTACTTTAATATTCGTACCGTGAATTAAGATGTCCACCGCCTATAGTGTACACCGGACAGACTCCCGGAATACCAGGATTGACTATCGGAATAGCAGTATAGGTGAATCTATTGACTTAGCCGGTCGTCTCTCACAGAAGGCAGTAACATTCTCGCACTGCTTGACCCTCGATCCTCTAATTCATACATGAAGTTAAGGTGCTCGTCACTAAAGTGTATGCCAATTCGTCCTATGAACAGGATGTTATACTCGCGATGAATCGGGCGAGGTTCGCTGAAGGCCAGGACATCAGTAAAACGTTTGACTTTATAGCAATTTGTAACGTTCATAAATGGTGTGACGCTCTATTTTAATATTCAAACCGTGATATAACGAGTCCATCGCCAATACACTTCAGCGGATGTACTTCTGATGTTCCTAGTGTGATTCACGGAACCACAGGATAGGTGAATCTATTGTGATATATGTGCGATTTCACAAAGAAGGAGGTAACGTTTTGGAACGATTTGACAATGGATCTTCTGACTTGTATTTATAAATAAGGTGTACTTCTGCTATATTGTCAACTTACTTGTTTCCGTGAGTACTAAGCATGACACTCGCCAAAGCGTGTTAGGGTCCTGGAGGGTGGGGTATCCAGTAAAAATTTTGACTTTATACCATTTGGTAATGTTCCCCAACGGTCTGACTCAATACATTGATATTCAAACCGGGACTGAAGGAGTCTATTGTGAATACAGTGCAGCGGATTTACTTCAGGAATGCGTTGTTTGACTGACGAAACCGCTGGATAGGGGAATGTATTTACGTAGCGGTTCTTCTCACACAGAAGGAGGCAACGTTCCCGTCCGGTTTGACCGTCGATCATATAATTCATACACAACGACAAGGTGATCGTCTCCGAAATGGAGACTAATTGCTTTCCAAGATCAAGAAGATATACTCACGGTACAGCGGGTTAGATTTTCGGAGGGTAAGGTCTTCGGTAAAAGGTTTCACTTTATACCAATTGGTTACGTTATCAAACGGTTTGTCTCTCTAATTTAATATTCAAACTCTGAATTAAGGTGTCTCTTTCCAATACTGCTCAGCGTATTTGCTCCCGGAATATTTCGTTTTACTGTCGGAATCGCAGGATAGGTGAAGGTATTGACGTAGCAGTTACACTCTCACAGAAGGTAGCAACGTTCTCGACCGCATAGACCATCGATATTCTAATACATACATGAAGAAAAGTTGCCCTTCACAGGGATGAAGACTAATTCCTTTCTCTGAACACGAAGTTATATTCTCGATGAACCCGGTGAGATTCGCGGAAGTTAACGCCATCCGTAAAAGTTTGACTTTATGCGAATTGGTAACGATGTAAAACGGTTTGGCACTCTACTTCCATATTCAAACCGTGAATTACGCTGTCCATTGCCAACACTCATCAGCGGATTTACTCCCAGAATACCTGTTTCGACACTCGTTATCGCAGGATAGGTGAAGCTATTGACGTAGCGGTTCCACTCTGACAGATGGAGGCAACGTTTTCAACCGCTTAGTCACTCGACCTCCTAATACATACGTGAAGTTAAGTTGCCCATCACTGGAATAAAGACTAATTACACTTTCTGAACACGAAGTTATACTCCCCATGAAGTCGGTGAGATTCGCGGATGATAACGCCTTCGGTAAACGTTTGACTTGATTCCAAATGGTAACGTTTTTAAACGGCTTAGCGCTCTACTTTAGTATTCAAACCGTGAATTAAGGTGTCTATTTCCAATAATGTTCAGCAGATTTGCTCCCGGAATACTTCGTTCGACTTTCGGAATCGCAGGATTCGTGAATATATTGACATGGCCGTTTGGCACTCTGGGAAGGTGGTAAATTTCTCGATATGTTTAACGCTCAATCTAAGAATTCATACATGAAATTAATGTGCCCGTGTCTAAAGTGAATACTAATATGCGCCTCTAAACATGAAGACATAATCTCGATGCAGCGGTTAGCTTCTCCGAAAGTAGGGCCTTCGGTAAATAGCTTCACTATATAGAAATAGGGAACGTTCTGCAACGGTTTGATTCTGATAATTAATATTCATACCATGAAATTGCTTGTCAAATGTTAATACTGTTCAGCGGGTTCAGATGCGGACTACCTGGTTCGACTAGTATTGTGGTGAGCTAACTTTATTGCATATATAATATGAAAATTTGTTCTATTGAAATTTTCTACTGTTGACAAATTTTATTGTGTAAAATTTGTTCCATTAATATTTTCGACTAGTATTGTGGTGTGTTAACTTTATTGTATATATAATATGAAAATTTGTTCTATTGAAATTTTCCACTGCTGATAAATTTGTTTGTGTAAAATTTGCTCTATTGATACTTTCGATTAGTATTGTGGTGAGCTAATTTTAATGCATATATAATATGAACATTTGTTCTATTGAAATCATCTGCTGTTGACAAATTTTATTCAATTTAAAATACAAATAAGCTGATTACTAAGCATATAGATTCATAATATATATATTATACAGTAATATTTTATATGAAATATGTATTTAATAATTTATTTTACACTATTCATGTAGTATAAATAATTAATTTTATACTATTTTAGACGCGTAGTATAAATTAATTTATTATAAATAATCAAATTTATATTATTTTAGTCGAGTAGTATAAATTAATTTGTTATAAATAATTAATTCTATACTATTTCAGTCGAGTAGTATAAATTAATTTATTATGAATATTTAATTTTATACTATTATAGTAGAATAAATAATTAATTTTATGCTATTTTAGTTGAGTAGATTATAATTCTAATTAAATTATAATATTAGTTTAGTAAATAATTACATTTCAAAATGTGATTATTTAATATTTATAGGTTTATTAATGATTTTGTAATAATTTATTTAAAATCTATGAATAATAAATAAATATTTAATTAATGAAGTTTATTATTTATTTAATTTATTTAAGTATGCACAACCTATAAATATTAAAAGTTGTTTAATATTAATACGTTTGTTAATTATTTAATTAATTTATAAATTCAAAATCTATAATTATTATAATTTATTTTAATATTTTGTAGGTTTATTAATTTAATAAGGATATAAAACCTATAAATAAGAAATGAATATAGTTCATTAATGTTTCTAGGTTTATTAATTATTTAATATATTTACGGATACAAAACCTATTAAATATTAAAGACTATTTATTCTAATATTTTATAGGTTTATTAATTATTTAATTTATTTATGGATACAAAACCTATAAATATTAAAAATTATTTATTTTAATATTTTATAGGTCTATTAATTTCATTTATTTAAGGATATTATTAATATTTACAGGCTTATTAATTATTTCATATATTTAAGAATACAAAAGCAATAAATATTAAAAATTATATATTTTAATATTTCATAGGTTTATTAATATGATCTATTTAAGGATATATAACTCATAAATATTAAATGAATATTGCTTTTAATATTTATAGATTTATTAATTATTTTGTAATAATTTATTTAAAATTGCAAATTTATAAATATTGAAAGTTATAATTTAATTTAATATTTTAAAAGTTTATTAATTATTTATAATAATTTATTATATATATATTTATCAATTTAATTAATTCTTTAAGACTCAAAATTTTATATGCTTTTACATTTTAAAAAATATATATATAATAATAGTATACCTGATAAAGGAATATTTTGATAAGATATTTATGAAAATGTTTTGCCTATTATTAGTTACAAAAATTTTAACGTAATTTTTGAAAATTATGGTATAATTTAATTTTAAATAAATTATATAAATTAATTTTAAGATATAAATATATAAATTTTGTACATTTAATATAAATTTTATATTTATATTTTTTTTTTATTGTTATGAAATATTATTTTAAAGTAATTTATTTTTGAGATAGTATCATTTAATAGAATTAGAAAAATTAATTTAAATTCAAGTAATAAATTATCGAGTTTATTGATTTTTTACATATCAATTATTTCTAGAATTTTTTTGGTAATTTTTGTAGTTAATTTTATATATTTGGTTGAAATAATTTAGTTGAAAAATTTATTAAATAATTTTTTATTTATTTTATTGATAATAAAATAAGGATTATTTCCTTTTCATTTTTAAATAATTAAATCTTATGAGTTAATAAATTGCAATTGTATTTTTCTATCTTCAACTTCAATGACATTTATTACTTTAAATTTTTATTGCTTAATTTTAAAATTAGATTGTAAAATAACATTATTTGGAATTTTTAGAATTATATATTTATCTCTTTATACATTAAAATTAATTAATATAAAAAAAGAATTATATGTTCAACTTTAATATTAAATTATATATTAATGATTGTTTATTATATTAACGAAAAATATTTCTATTTATTAATATTATATAATATATTAATTATTTATATATTATTATTTACATTATATAAATATAAATTTATAATTAATAATTCAAATAATTTTATTTTAAATTATAAAAATGATTTAATTATTTTATTTCTATTAATTTGAGTGATTTATTCAATATTACCAATTTTCTTTTCTCTTATTATTAAATGATTATTAATTAAAAATTTTATATATATTATTGAATACAATATATTTATTAGACTTCTAATTTTATTAATTACAGATATTTATTTATATTGTTATATAAAAATTATAATATTTTTATTTATAAATATAAAATTTCTTTAAATTTTTTATTAATTTTAATTTTAAGTTTAATTTTTTAATATTATTTTTTTCAATATTTAATTCTTTAATAGTATTTATATTTAATATATTATGAAATAAAAACTTAATATATTTTATTTATATAATTTTAAATTTGCAATTTAATGTTTTTTAAACTATAATTAAAAATTAATGAGTATAAAAAGTATTATGTCTGATAAGAGAAATAAATTGTAAATTTATTAATAGAATTAAAAAATTTTTTAATACTATAAAAATTTTAAGTTAAATTAAAAACAATTAATTTTCAAAATTAAAAATAAATTTTAATTTAAATTTTAATTAAGAGATTAATATCAACAAATCATAAAGATATTGGCATTGTTTATTTTATATTAGCTATATGATGAGGTATAATTGGTTCCTCCTTTATATTCTTAATTCGTATAGAATTAAGAATTCCTAGAATATTTTTAAATAATGATCAATTATATAATTCTAGAATTACCAGTCATGCATTTTTAATAATTTTTTTTATAATTATACCTTCTTTAATTGGAGGATTTGGTAATTGATTATTCCTTTAATATTAAGATCACCTGATATATCATTTCCTCGAATAAGCAATAATAGATTTTGATTACTACATCCTTCATTATTATTATTATTTACTGGAAGAATTTTTAATTTTATATCTAGAACTGGTTGAACTGTATGTCCACCTTTATCTTATTCTATTTTTCATTCATCGCCTTCTGTAGATTTTAGAATTTTTTATTTACATATATCTGATATTTCGTCACTTTCGGGAGCTACAAATTTAATGACTACAATTATATTAATAATAAATTTTAGATTAGATTTAGATAAAATACCTTCATTTCCTTGATCTCCTTTATTACAATAATTTTATTATTATTATCCTTACCTGCAGTAGCAGGAGCTATTACAATATTATTATTTGATCGTAATTTTAATACATCTTTCTTTGATCCTATAGGAGGAGGAGATCATGTATTATATCAACATTTATTTTGAGTTTTTGGTCATCCAGAAATTTATATTTTAATTTTACCTGGCTTTGAATTAATTTCTCAAATTATTACAAATGAAAGTGGTAAAAAGAAGTATTTGGTAATTTAGGAATAATTTATGCAATATTAGGGATTGGATTTTTAGGTATTACTGTTTGTGCTCATCATATATTTACTATTGAATTAGATGTAGAAACTCGTGCTTATTTTACTTCAGCAACTAAACTTATTGCTGTTCATACTGGAATTAAAGTTATTAGATGATTATCAACTTATTATGGTTCAAAATTTGAAATAATTAATTCCATTGTATCATTTTTAGGTTTTATTTTATTATTTGCAATTGGAGGATTAACAGGAATTATATTATCTAATTCATCTATTGATATTATTTTACATGATACATATTATGTTGTTGCTCATTTTCATTATGTTTTATCAGTGGGAGCTGTTTTTTCTATTATTTCAAGATTTATTCACTGATATCCTATAACCACTGATTTAATATAAAATAAAAAGCGATTAGCATATCAATTTTTAATAATATTTATTGGAGTAAATTTCACATTTTTTCCTCAACATTTTTTAGGCTTAATAGGAATACCAGGACGTTATTCTGATTACCCTGATTCACATTACTGTTGAAATCTATTATCTTCAATTGGTTGTATTTTTCCATTAAATAGAATAATTTTTTTGTCACTTTTAATTTTAGAAAGTTTAATTTATAAACGTTTATTATTATTTCAATTTTTTCAATCATCATTAGAATGATTTATAAATTATTCTCCATTAAATCATTCATTTAATGAGTGTAGAATTTTAATAATTAAAAAATTTTTATATGTCAGAAGAGTGCAATGAATTTCAAATTCAATTGTATAAAATTTAATTTTATTATGAAAAATAGCAACATGAAGTATATATTTTTTTTCAAAATTCAAATTCCTTTTACTGTGATAATTAAATTTATTTACATTATTTCACTATAATATTACATTAATAATTATTGTTCTTAATTCATATTTAATTGCTGCTATTTTAAATAATAAATTTATTAATTTATATTTATTAAAATATCATTTAATTGATGTAATTTGAACAACTATTCCAATAATAATTTCACTATTTATTTGATTTCCATCTTTAAAGATTTTATATTGTATTGATGAATTATTAAATCCTTTTTTTTCAATTATATGAATTGGTCATCAATGATTTTGATCTTATTAATATTCTGATTTTAATAACATTGAATTTGATTCATATATATTAATATATGAATCAATAAATCAATGTCTATTATTAGATACAGATAATCGATTAGTTTTTCCTATAAAATTACCTTTACGTTTATTAGTCTCATCAACTGATGTAATTCTTTCTTGAACTTGTACCATCTTTAGGTGTTAAAATTGATGCAATTCCAGGACGAATTAAACAATTTCATTTATTTTGTTTACGAGCTGGATTATATTTTGGACACTGTTCTGAAATTGGTTGTATAAATCATAGATTTATGCCAATTACTGTTAAAAGAACATCTTTAACAAATTTTATAAAATGAATTAAAAATAAAGTTTAATTTAAAAATTAGTTAAAATATATGACCTTAAATTGTCAATTTAAAATTAATATTCCATCATATTTTTTAAATATTTAAATCATTAAATATCTTACATTTAAAAGAATTGATCTTTAAATCAATAATAGTAAAAATTACTTTCAATGAATTCCACAAATAAGACCCATTTTTTCATGTGAACTATATATTTTTATAATTTTTAACTTGTTATACTTAATAACTAATTTAAATTATATATTAATTAATTTAAATTATATATAAAAAAAAAATTAATTTCAATAAATGAATTCTAATTTTATAAATTTATTTGAAATATTTGATCCAATAATTAAATTAAATAATTATAGAAATTTTATTTCTAATTGAATATTTATTTCTTTTACTTTTATATTTTATATAATTTTATTAAATAATTATTATATTACTATAAATTGAATTAATATTTTATTTATTAAATTTATTATATTATTATGTAAAGAATTCATTATAATTTATAAATATAATTCAAATATTATTATTTGTATATATTTATTAATATACCTTTCTATTACTAATTTTTTAGGATTTATTCCTCATGTACTTACTCCAACAAGACATTTATTATTTAATTGAATATTATCATTAACATTATGAGTAGCTTTAATTTTATATGTAATAATTAATTCCAATAAATTATCTTTTATTCATATAGTACCTTTATATTCACCTTTATATTTAATAAATTTTATAGTAATTATTGAATTAATTTGAAATATTATTCATCCTTTAACTTTATCAATTCGATTATGTGCTATCTTAATTTCTGGTCAATTAATTTAACACGATTAGGCAATTTTATTTTAAATTTTTCAAATTTAATCTTTATTTCTTTTTTAATTCAAAATATATTAATAATTTTAGAAATTTTTATATCATTCATTCGAACTTATGTATTATCAATATTAATAATTTTATATTATTCTGAATATTAAAATTTGACGATAAAAATAATTTTCCATATCATTTAGTTACATTAAGACCTTGACCTTTATTAATATCATTAAATTTAATAAATTCAATAATTGATTTAAGTAATTTAATATATTTCAAATTTAATTATCAATTATTAATAATAATTTTTTTATAATTTTAGTTTTCATTTTATTAATACGAGTTGCTATTCGTGAAAGATCTTATCAAGGTCATCATACAAATTATGTAACAAATTTTTAAAAATTTTGTATAACTTTTTTAATGTATCCGAATTATTATTTTTCATTTCTTTTTTTTGACGTTATTTTCAAATATATATTTCTTCCTCAATTGAAATTATAAATATATGATCTCCTATGTCAATTATTTTAATCTATTCAGGATTTACTCCTTCAATGTGTTATAATTATATATTAAAATATAATTTAAAAACTCAATTATATATTTAATTTATGCATTAATTTCAGGCTTACAATTTATAATAATTCAATTATTTGAATATATTTATTCATATTTTTGGATTAATGGTATAATTTTTTGATCATTATATTACTTAATAACTGGATTTCATGGATTTCATGTATTAATTGGATTAATTATATTATTTTATACATTTTTACGATTAAAATTTAATCATTTTTCAAAATCTCATCATATTATTTTTTAATTTTCAATTTGTTATTGACATTTTGAAGATTTAATATGATTATTTTTATATTTTAAATTATATTTATTAAATTTAGTTTACTATATATAGTATAAATAAATAAATTTATTTTCGAATTAAATAATTATTATAAAACTATTATATATAAAATACTTATTATAATAAATTTTATTTATTTATATTTATTACTAATATTAGTTTCATTAATTTTATTTTCTCTTAATTTTTTATTTCCTATAATATTGAAAAATAAATTAGAAAAAAAGTTATCTTTTGAATGTTGATTCAACATAATTTCTAAAGCTATTTTACCATTTTCAATTCCATTTTATACAATATCCTTAATATTTTATTTTTGATGCCGAAATTATTGTATTAATACCAATTATTTTTATATTAAATAATATAGATGATTATAATATAGAATTATTAATTTCTTTTTTTCCATTTTCATTATTTATTATTTTATTAATTAAATGAATTAATGAATATTTCAATTGATTATATTAATAAAATGTAAATAGTTTTAAAAAAATATTGATTTGTGTAATCAGAGATATAAAAAATTATTTTAAATATAAAAAAAAATTTTTTAAAGTTTAAATTTTCTTTAATATTTTCAATATTATACTCATTCTATAAGCTACTCAAATATTTAATGAAATAAAAATAAATAAAGCTTCTAACTTTATAAGTAAAATTAATAATATTATTGTTTCTAATATACATATAATAAATAAATAAATAATTTAATTGGAAAAATTAATAATAAAAATATAAAAATTAATAATATTATAAATTTTAAAGTTGAAATAAATATTGATTTAATTTAATAATAATATAACTTTAATTGCAATTAATTTTATAATAATTTTCTCAAATATAATTTCATATAAATAAATATATTGTAATGATTTTAAATAAGATTTTTTATAAATTAAATTTAAATTTATAATGTTGTCATAAAATATTATAATATTTTTTCAAAATATTAATTTATTTAAAATTCTGTTTAAAAAAATCTTAGTACACATGCTTTGAAAATTAATATTTTTATAAACAAGTTTAAAATTATAATTTCTAATATAAACATTAAATTAAATATAATTTTACCTTAAAAAATTCTGAAAATGATTATAATTAATATGCAAAAATTTAATAATTATCATCTCTAATGTAAATTAAATTTATATTAAAATTTTTATTTAATAAATTTATTATAATTCGAGAAGAATATATAATAGTTAATATTGTTCTAATAATTAAGTTTAAATTTCTAAATAAATTTATTTTTGAAATGAAATAATTTTCAATTATTAAATCCTTAGAATGAAATCCAACTAATAAATGGAAAACCTATTAAACTAAATAAAGAAAATAAAAAAATTAATCTTTTTATTGGATAAATATAAAATATTCAAGTAAAAAATTTTAAATTTCGATTATTATTTCAATACTGAATGTAACTTCCTACACATATAAATATTAAAGATTTAAATATTGAATTAATAAATAAATGTAAAAAAGCTAAATCCCTTATGTTTAAAGATATAATTCTTATTATAGAACTTAATTGACTTAAAGTTGAGTATGCAACAATTTTTTTAATATCTTACTCAAAATTTACAGAAATACCTGAATATAACATTGTTAATATAGAAATTAATAAAATAAAATTTTTATAATTTAATTCTAATAATTATAAATATCGAAATAATAAATATACACCTGCCGTTACTAACGTTGAAGAATGAGCTAAAGATGAAACTGGTGTTGGAGCAATTATAGCTATTGGTAATCATGTACAAAAAGGAATGTGTGCTCTTTTAGTAAAAATTAATATAATAAATAAAATTATTATTAAATTATTAAATTTATATAATAATGAATTTCATCTACCAAATATTATTATTATAGAAATTGATATTAATAAAGAACAATCACCTAAACGATTTAAAATAATTGTTAATATTCCGGAATTAAAAGATTTATTTTTTTGATAATAACTAATTAAACCTATAAGAGATTATTCCTAATCCGTCTCAAACAATTATAATAGATAATATATTAAAACTAATAATTAAAAAATATATAGAAATTAAGAATAATATTACTGAACAAAAAAATTGTTTAATTAAAAAATTTTATAAATTTGTATAACTAATACTATATAATAAAATTATTGATCTAATTAATGATACTAAAAATAAAAATATTATTCTTTTTGAATCTAAATAAGTTATAAAATTAAATTTTATAAAATTCAATCTAGAAATATTTCGTTCCACAATAATAATATTATTAATTAATAAATAATATAAATTTAAAATTAAGACAAAGAAACTTAAAAAAATAAATAAATTCTGTAAATGTATAATTTAATTATAATTTAATATTAATATTTTATTAGTAAAACTTATTTTTAAAATTAATATTTTATAATTATTTAAATTAAAATTAAAATTAATTTAAATACAAAAATAATTGAAGGAATTCAATGTATTATTGAAGTAAAATAATTAATTAATTTACCATTCAATAAGTTAAACTTAAAATAATAATTACCATGATTATTAAATGAAAATAAGTAAATTGAATATGTAAATCTTAATAAATAATATCAAAATTATATTAATAATAAAACTTTACATTTATAAATTAAACTTATTAATAAAAAAATTTCTCTAATTAAATTTATTGAAAAAGGAGCAGATCTATTTGAAGAACATGATGTAAATCGCATTAATGATATTGAAGGTATGAAATTAATTAAACTTTTGTTAATTATTAATAAACGCGTATATGTTTGTTTATAAATTATTTCAATTAAATAAAATAAATCCAGATGATCTAAATCCTTGAGAAATTATTATTATATATCTACCATGAATACATAATTTAGAAAAAGTTATTATTCCTATTAATATTATTCCCGTATGACTAATGGAAGAAATAGCAACAATTAATTTTATATCTAACTGGCGTAAACATATATTCATAAAATTAATATATCTGAAACTCTTATTATTAAAATATAATTATTTATTTAAAAAAAACAGTATTTAAAAGTAAATATTAATCGTTATAATCCATAACTGCATAATTTTATGATAATTGATGCTAGAATTATTGAACCATAAAAAGGTGCTTCTGCATGAGCTTCTATTAACCAAGAATGTATCATATATATAGGAATTTTAACTAAAAATGATAATAATATATAAATAAATATAAATATTGAAATATAATTACTAGTTAATACTATTTACTAAAAATTTAAATTATTACTTTTTATATATAAACGTGAAAGAATAAATAATAAAGGCAATGAAAAAAATAACGTATAAAATATCAAATAAAATCTTGCTAAAATTCGATTTATAGAATTACCTCAATTTATTTATAATAAGAAAATAATTAATAATCTAGCTACAAATATTAAATAAAAAAATAAGTAATTCAAAGAAATAAAAAAAAAAATATATAAATATCATTATTATATAATTAATTAATGAACATAATTCATATTCTTTATTTAAATTTAAAAAAATGAAAGAACAAATTCCGAAAGTTAAAATTAATGAATTAAAAGAATAAAACCTTAATCTTAAATTTCTAATAATGAACCTTAAATCTAATCAGTTTAATTTTATCATTACGAAAAAAGTTACTGAATATAATAAATTAATTTGATTAATACATAAATTAAATTCATTTTAAATAAACAAAAAATATTAATAATAAAATTAGTAATTCATTCATTTAAAAATTTTAATTAATTAACCTAATTAATTTAACTTTCTGATGACCATATATATAATTTAATCTTACTATTAAAGATAATCTTAAAATTGCTTCACTTACTGAATAAATTAAATATATTAAATATATTCACATATTATTATTACAAATTAAATATATTAAATTAGTAAAAGAAATATATTCAATTAAAATTAAAAATATTAAAAAATAATTATTAATATAAAATAATATAATAAATTTAAACACTAAAATAATAATTATAATTTCAACAATTATTATAGTTTAAGAAATATATTAATTTTGCAAATTAATAATAATAATTAATTATTTGAAGCTAAATTATATTTTTATATAAATAAAATTCAAAAAAATTTTTAAATAAAATTATTATAGTATCCAAAAATTTGTTTCTAAAAACAATTTTTTTGGAAATTAAATTAAATATCATAATATACATATACATATAGATAAATATAATTTATAATAATAATAAATACAATAACAATAAATTTAACATCATTAATTATATCACTTTTAATTATAAATTTAATGTTAGAAATTAATAATTTTTATTCTCGTGTAACATATTTATTATTTTTTTTAAATTATTGTTTTAATTATAATGTATTTTTTATATATAAATTAATTACATGTTTAAATATTTACATTTCAGGTATTATAATTATTTTTTCTTATTTTATTACTTTATTAAATTTACCAAAATTTAAATGTAATAAAATTAATATTCTATGATTATTTATTAATTGATTAATAATTTAACTATTATTAATTAATAATTTGATAATAAATTATTTTTCATTTAAAAATTATTTATTTAATAATTTAAATTTAAATTTAAATACTGATTTATTAATAATAATTGATATGAAAAAATTTATTCAAATATTAATATACTATTTCTTATAATTATAATATTATTTGTTACTTTATATTTTTCAGTTAAAATAACATCCATTATAAAAAAATGAATACGAAAAAAAAATATAAATTAATATGAGTAAATGTAAAAAATTAAAAAGTAATAAAACCGTAAATAAATAAAACTAAATATAAATTTTAATGTTTTATTACTTTTTAATTTTTTATATAAATATTAATATTTTATATTTTACATAGTAATTTATATTATTAATATTGTATATAGATATCAATATTATTATACCTATAAATATTAATATTATATGAAATTTTGGATCAATTCTTGATTTATTTTTATTACTTCAAATTTTTTCAGGTTTTATTTTATCATTAAATTATTGTCCAAATATTAATTTTGTATTTGTAGGAATTTCTCGTATTATAAAAGATGTAAATTCTGGATGACAGATTCGATTAATTCATATAAATGGAGCATCTTTTTATTTCATAATAATATATTTACATATTGCACGAAATTTATTTTATTATTCATTTAAATTAAATATAGTTTGAAATATTGGAACTACAATTTTTTTATTATCAATAATAATAGCATTTATAGGAAATGTTTTACCATGAGGACAAATATCGTTTTGAGAAGCTATAATAAATAGAGATTTTGTATCAGCAATTCCTTATATTGGTCAATTATTAGTAGAATGAATTTCAGGAGGATTTTCAATTAATAATTCAACATTAAATCGATTTTTATGTGTACATTTTATTTTACCATTAATTATTGTAATAATAGTAATAGTACATTTAATTACTTCATATATTACCGGATCAACAAATCCTGTAGGAACAAATAGAAACATTTATATAATACCATTTTATCCTTATTTTATAATTCAAGATTTAATAGAATTCATTATTATTCAAACTTTGTTTGTATTTATTAACATTCAATTTCCTTATTATTTTGGAGATCCTGATAATTTTGAAATAGCTGTTTCAATAATTACACCAGTTCAGATTAAACCAGAATATTTTTTATTTGCTTATTCAATTTTACGATCAATTCCTAATAAATATGGAGGAGTAATTAGATTAATATTTTCAATTTTAATCTTATTTACATTACCTTTAATAAATAATAATTATTTAAAAAATTTAAAAAATTGTCCTATTAGACAATACTATTATTGATGTTTTATTAATAATTTTTTAATATTAACATGATTCGAAGGATAAATTACTGAATATCCTTATATTTATTTAAATATTTTTTTTTTACTTCATCATGTTTTTTATATTAGATTATATCATTTAAATTAAATAAATTTTGAGATTATTTTATTTATTAAAGTTAATAAACCTGAATAAGTATATATTTTGAAAATATATTATAAAAATTAAATTTTTCATTAACTTAAAAAAAAATTATATTTTTTTTTTGTTAAATGTATTAATATTAAACAATTTAAAATAATAATTAATATATCAGTCCAACAAAAACTTATTAACTGATCAAATCGAATACGTGATAATAATGCTCGAATTCAAATTAATAAAATAAAATTAAACATATAAGAAATAAAAAATAATAATGATCAATAATTATAATTAAAAATATAATTAACAATAATAATCTTATAAATATAATATTTAAATATTCCGCTAAAAAAATTATTGTAAATATTCTTCTATGATATTCAATATTAAAACCTGAGACTAATTCTGATTCTCCTTCAATTAAACCAAAAGGTGTTCGATTTATATCAACTAATAAACTAATAAAAGATATATGATATAAAGGATTTAATGAAATAAAAAATATAACATTCAATTGATTTAATTTTAAATTCCTTAAAGGAAATCGTTATATTAATATAAAAAAAAATTATAGTTATTAAAAATATTCTAATCTGAAATGAAATTATTCGAGCAATTGATCGAATAGAACCTAATATTGCATAATTATTATATGAAAATCAACCAATTAAAAAAACTGGAAAAATTATTAATCTTATAAGAACGAAAACAAAAATTATTGAATATTTAGATTCACTAAATATATTTAAATTAATTCAAGTAAAATTAATCATTAAAGAAACGATAAAATAACTATAATTATTGGACTGATAATAAATATTAAACAATAATTAAAAATAAATCATTCTTTAGTTAATAATATTAAAGTATCTCTAAAAGGTTGCGATAAACCTAAGAGTCCAATCATATTTGGTCCTGTTCGATATTGAATATATAATAATAATTTACGTTCAAGTAAAGTTAAAAGGGCAACCCCAATTAATAAGAAAATCATTATAATTAAAAAATTTAATATTCAAAAATAATAATAAATTTTATAAAATAAAATTATTATTTATTTTATGCCTAATATAATTTATTTAAACTCTAAATTTTACACACTTTAATTTGTTAAAATAATTATATTTATTTTAATTTTTAAATATTCATTATATACAATAAATTTATTTCTCAATGAAAGTCCTTTCGTACAACTAATTAATCAAATTATTATAGATAGAAACAGATCTGACTTACGTCGATCTGAACTCAAATCATGTAAGACTTCAAAAGTCGAGAAGAATTAACTTTTAAATTTCTACATTTAAAATTTATCATAATTCAACATCGAGGTCGCAATCATCTTTATTTATTTGTTATTTAAATAGATATTCCGCTGTTATCCCTAAGGTAATTTATTCTTCTGATTAGTATTATTATATTAAATTTAAATATTTCCCTAAATCAAAGTATAATAAATATTATAATATAAAGTTTAATAAATTTACAAATCCTCCCAATTAAATATTAATTTATTAACATTAATTAAACATATTATGAATTATTATTAAATTAGTATCAAATTCTATAGGGTCTTATCATCCCATAATCTAATTTTAGCATTTTATCTAAGAATATACATTAATCAATTATAATTGAGACAGTATATATTTCATTCAATCTTTCATTTCATCCTTTAATTAAAAGATAAATGATTATGCTACCTTAGCACAGGCAATATACTGCATCTATTTAAAAATTCATTCAGCAGATGTGACTTTAAATTAAATTCTAAAAGAAATGTTTTTGATAAACAGGTAAATATATATATATATATATATATATATATATATATATATATATATATATATATATATAATATAAATCTGCCTAACTACGTAATTATAAACATTAATAATTAATTAAATTTATATTAATACATAATTACTAATTTAATCATTATAATAAATTTTTAATAATTTAAAATCTTTTTTTTCAAATTATTATATTAAATAATTAAATTTCTATAATTTCAATTTTAAATTATTATATATTTTTTATTAATAAAAAATGAACAAACACAGAAAATAATAAATTTAAATTGTGATTTATAAATTTATAGTTTATTCCATAAATTTTAAATATAAAAATTTTAATTATATATTAATTATATAATTAAAAAAAAATTATATCGAAATTTAATTTAATTTTTTAAAAACTGGATATCAACAAATTCGAATAGCATTTAATTTCTAATTGTAAATTTATAATTTTTATTCTACACAAGAAGTTATTTATATTTAGCTCATTTATTTTCGAGATAATTAAAGATAATTGAATTAAATTAATTAACCGTGATATAAAAGGTATAAAATAACTTTCATTTTATATAATATAAATTCAATTTCAATTCCATTACTTACTATATATTTAAATATAATTAATTCTAAATAAATAATTAAACATTTAATATTAATTATAATTTTAATTGTTATAAATCTATTTATGAATTAAAAAATAATTTATAAATTCAATAATTTTGAATGTATAATATTCATTTTATAAAAATTTAATTCATATAAATTGATATTAATTAAAAATATTAATAATTATTAAGTATAAAATTTTGAGAACTAAAAACACTTCCCAGTACTTTTACTATGTTACGACATATTCCATTTATAATGAAATTCACGGGCAATTTGTACATCTTTTTTATTATATTCAGTATAAATAATTATTTATATTCACTGATAAATCCTCCTTCAAATCAATATTAAAATTAAATTATTCAAAATTAAATATTATTATAACTGATTTTATCTTAAATTTCCTCTATTCTTATTAGAATTTATATTATATCAAATTTTGATAAATTTATAATTTATAATTTACAATAAATCTAGGAACAACAATACATAAAGAATATATTTAAGTATATCTTATCGTGGATTATCAAATTTATAAACTCGTTTTCCTAAATAAATAAAAAAACTGGAATATTATTTAATTTTAATGATTTACATTTAATTAATAAATAATTAATTATTTTCTATAAAAGGGTACCTAATCCTGGCTTTTAATAAAATTTTTAAGATCTATTTAATTAAAAATTAAATTTAAATATAATTTAAAAATTTCATCTAAAATTTATTTATTTCATTAATTGACGAATATAAAATAAACAATTTCAATTGATTTAATTAATTTATAAAAATAGTTTAACCGCTATTGCTGGCTCTAAATTTATCATTCTCAAAATTAATTTTCAAATCTAATTTTCATTAATTGTTACAGAAATTAAATACTAAAATAAATATTTATTTTGAATATTAAATTTTTTTATATTATATTCATATTTAATATAAATTAAATATAAAATTTATTAGTTCAACTAATTATTACAACAATAATAAAATTTTTATATATTTTATTAAAAATTTATTGAAATTTCGATTTAAAACTTAATTTCAACTTCAAATTGCAAATTTTATATTATAAATTATAACTAAAAACCTATTTAAAATTATAAATTTAATTTATTCTGTTTTGTGTAAAAAAAATATTTTAATTATAAACTATAATTTTATGATAATTATTATACTTACAACAAATTTTATTAATATATATATATATATGTAATAATTAAGGTACTATAAATAATTTAATAGCCAGTAATATTAAAATATTTATAATATTTATATCCTTAAATAAATTATTACAAAAAATAATTAATATACCTATAAATGAATAATATTAATAAAACTATAAAGTGTTAAAATAAATTATAATTTATTGATTTTGTATTCTTAATTAAATTAAATAATTAGTATGCCTATAAATATTAATAAGCTATATTCATTTAATATTTATTGGTTTTCTATCAGTAAATAAATTAAATAATTTATAAACCTATTAATGTTACAAAAATGTTAATATCTATATCATTAAATAAAATATTATAAAGTAATTAATAAACCTACAAATAATATTAATAAAACTATAAAATATTAAAATAATTTATAATATTTATAGATTTTACATTCGTAAATAAATTAAATAATTAATAAACCTATAAAGCTTTAAAATAAATTATAATATTTGTAGATTTTATATTCTAAAGTAAGGTAAATAATTAATAATCCTATAAATATTAAAATTATATTAATTTAATATTTATAGGTTTTGTGTCCCTAAATAAATTAAGTAATTAATAAACCTATTAATATTAAAAAATTTTTTTTTTCTTATAGATATTGTATCCTTAAATAAATAAAACAATTAATAAACTATATTTAATAAATATTTATTTAATATTCATAGATTTAAATAAATTATTACAACATAATTAATAAACATATAAATAGTAAATAAATTATATTTCAAATTATAATTATTTAATAAACTAATATTATTATACTACTCGACTAAAATAGTATAAAACTAATTATTTATACAACTATAATACTATAAAATTATGTATTTATAGTAAATTAGTTTATACTACTCGACTAAAATAGTATAAAATTAATTATTTATAATAAATCGATTTATACCACTCGACTGAAATAGTATAAAATTACTTGTTTATAATATATTATTTCATACTACTCGACTAAAATACTATAAAATTGATTATTTGTAGAACCTAAATAGTATAAAATTAATGGTTAAACAAATTTCATATAAATTATTATTTTATAATATATCGATAGATTATCAATCTATAAGCTTAATAATTTGCTGATTATATTTTAAGTTTAATAGAACTTGTCAACAGTAGAAAATTTCAATAGAACAATTTTTCATATTATACATGCAATAAAGTTAGCTCACCACAATACTAGTTGAAAATGTCAATGCAGCAATCTTTACACTATAATATTTGTCAAAAGTAGATAATTTTCAATTAGTTCTCGCTATGCGCATTAAAGTAGAAGGTCAATCCGTCGGAGGACATTACCAAATGGTATAAAGTCATTCTTTTACCGAATACATAACCTTCCTAGAACCTATCCCGCTTTAACGAGTTTCATGCTTACTGTTCAAGGAATCAAAGGAGTATTCGTTGCAGCAGAAGAACACATTATTTTCAAACATGAAAAAGAAGATCGAGTGTCAAACCCTTCGAGATCGTTACCAACTTCTTTGTGAATCGTACGTTTGAGTCAATAGCTTCACCTACCTTTGTGGTACCGAGAGTCAAGCCCAGAATGCCAGGAGTAAACACACTGAAAGTATTGTTAGTTGACGACCGTAACTGACGGTTTGAATATTAAAATAAAGCCTCAAACCGTTCCAGGACGATATCAATTCCTATAAAGTCGATCGTTTTGCCGAAGACCTTACCCTTCAAAAAACAAACCGGCTGTTTGGGGGGGGGGGTATAGCTTCGTGTTCCGAGAAAAAAGTTAGTATTCGTTTTAGTGTCGAGCACCTTAACTGCACGTATGAAATAGAAGATCGAGTGTATAACCGTTCGAAAACGTTACCACTTTCTTCGTGAGACGAACGGCTAAGTCCATAGCCTGACGTATTCCAATAATCACCGAGTCAAACCATGTATGCCCGGAGTAAATGATAATAATTCGCTACCTTCAACACTGAGCAAGACACTTGCTGCAGCGGGTTGGGCTTCTCGGAAGGTACGGACTTCGGTGAAAAGAGTGACTCTATACCAATTGATAATGATCTCCGACAGTATGACTCTCTACTTTAATACTCATTCCGTGAATTACGGTGGGAATTGCCTATCATGTTCAGCGATTTACTCCGAAATGACTTGCTTCACTCGTGGAATCACAGGGTGGTTGCAGCCATCGACTTGACCGGTTTTGTTCTCAAAGATGGTGGTATCGCTCTCGAACAGATTTACTCTCGTGCTTTCTTTTCATGCATGAAAATAAGGCGTCCGTTTGCTAAAACTTCTGCTAATTTGTTTCCGCCAACTCCAAGCAGGACACTATCTGTGGCGTGATAGGCTTCTCGGACGGTAAGGCCTCCGATAAAAAATTTGACTCTACACCAAAAGATAAAGCTCTATAACAATTTGACGCCCTACCATAGTATTTATACCGTGAAATAAGCTGTCTATTGCCAATATTGTATAGCTGAAGCGCTCTCGGAATAGCTGGTTAGACTTTCGGTATCACAGGGTAGCAGAAGCTATTTTCTTAGCCGTTCGACTCTCAGCGAACGTGGTCAATCTCTGCATAGGTTTGACCCGAAATCGTATAATTCATGCTCTGAATAATGGGGACCATCTATATCATGTACACTAATGTGTTTCTCTAGACGCGAAGTTATACTCCCGTTGCAGCGGGTGATGTTCGCGGAAGGTGAGGCCTTCGGTAAAACGTTTGACTTTACCATAATTGGTAACGTTATCAATCGTTATCAAACACAGGAGATGTGAAGCTATTGACTTAGATGTTCGAATATCATAGAAGGTGGTTACGGTCTCGAAGTGTTTCAAACTCCAGCTTGTATTTCATACATGAAATTTAAATGCCGTAACTGAAGTGTACTCTAATGTGTTTCACTAAACCCGACTTTATTCTCTTTATACGGCGCGCTAGCTTCGCGGTTGGTATGACGTTCGGTGAATATTTAATCTATATACCAGTAGGTAAATTTGCACCTCTGTGTAACACTCTACTTCAAAATTTACACCGGGAAGTAGGGATTTTAATGCCGAGACTGTACAGCGAATTTACACCTGGGATGCTCGGTATGAAGCTCGGAATCACAGGACAGTTGAAGCCAGTGACGTAGACGTCCGACTCTCAAAGACGATAATATCGATATCGGAAGGTTCGACTCTCGATTTTCCTATTCATACAAAAGAGTAACGCGTTCGACTGCTAAAACGTCTAATAATTTATTTCCGTGAGCTCGAAGAAAGACACTCGCAACATCGGGATAGGATCGTGGAAGGTAAGGTGTTGGGCAAAAATAAAGAAGTATTACTTTCTAGAAATTGATATTGATAATGTTCTCCGACAGTTTGACTCACTACATTAATATTCAGACCGCGAATTAATTTGTCTATAGCCAATACTAACCAGCGGATATACTCCCGAAATAACTGGTTTGATTCTCGATATCACAGGACCGTTGGCGGTATTGACGTAGCAGTACCACTCTCATAGGAGCTGGTTACGTTCTCGCACGGTTTGCCCTCGATATTCCTATATATGGATGAAAATAATGTATCCGTCTGCTGATATGTCTACTAATTTGTAAACGTGAAAAATAAGGAGCACAGTCGCTGCAGGGTGTTGGGTTCTCGGAAGGTAAAGTATTTGGTTAAAAAATGACTATTATACGAATTCGTAATGTTCTCTGACGGTTAGGCTCTGAATCTCATTATTCATGTCCTGATATTAAGTGTTTTCTGCCAATACTGTTCATCGGATATAACCCCGGAATGCAATGTTTAACTCTCGGAAAGACAGGATGGGTGTAGCTATTGACTTAGTCGTATGAATCTCAAAGATGGTGGTAACGCTCTCAAACGGATTGACACTGGACCTTTGAATTCATAGACGAAGTTATGGTGCACGTTACTCAAATGCAGAATAATTTCTTTCTCTGAACACGAAGTTATATCCTCGAAACAGCGGGTTTGCTTCTCCAAAGGTAAGGCCATCAACAAAGTGTTTGACTTTATCCCAATTAGCTATGTTCTCAAACGGTTTGACGCTCGACTTTTTTATTCTAACTGAAAACTATGGTGTTTATTGGCAATAATCTTCAGCAGATTTACTACCGGAAAGGTTATGTTTTCGGAATTTAAGACATTCGGTGATAGGTTTGACTCTATACGAATAGGTGACGTACTATTACGATCTGACGGTCTGCCTTAATATTCAGACCTTGACCTATGGCGTCTATTACCAATACTGCAACGCGAATTAACTTCCCGAATAAATAGGTTTGACTCTCGTAATCGCTGGATATGTGATTCTGTTGACTAAGCCGTTCACCTCTCAGGGATGGTGGTATCGTTCTCGAACGGCTTGGCCTAGATCTTCTAATCCTTACATTAAATTAAGGTGGTCGTCTCTATGATGTATCGTAATATGTTCCCCTGAACATGATGTTATACTCTCGATACAACGGGTTATTTTTTCGGAGGGAATGGTCTTCGGAAATGCGTTTGACTTTGTGGCATTTGGTACGTTCTTACACGGTGTGACGCCCTATTTCAATATTCAGACCGTGAACGAATGCGTCTATTGCCTAAACCTTTCATCGAAATTAATCCCGGAATACCGGGTTTGCCACTTGGAATCACAGGATAGGTAGAGTGATTGACTCAGTCGTTCGACTCCCAGAGAAGCGGCAACGTTTTCGAGCGGTTTGGCCCTGCATGTTCTGATCCGGACATGAAGTTAAAGTGCCCGTCACAAAAATGTTTACTACATTCGTCCTACGAATACCACGGTATACTGTCGACACGGCGGGATAGCGTCTCCAAGGATTGGCCTATCGGTAAAATGTTTGACTCTATACCAATAGGTAACGTTCTACAACGGTTTGGCTGTCTGCTTCTATATTCAAACCCTGAATTATGGTGTCTACTCATCTGCGGATTTACGCCAGGAATACGTGGTTTGACGCTCGGAATCAAAGGATGAATGAACCTGTTAAATCAGCCGTTCTATTCTCAGAGACGGCGATAACGTTATGAACGTTTTGAATATCGGAATTGCTATTCGTGCATGAAAATACGGTGTCCGTCTGCTAAAATGTCCACTAATTTGTTTCCGTCAACAGCGAACAAGACACTCCCTACAGCAGGTTAATATTCTCGGCAGGTAATGTATTCTGTAAAAAGAATGACTCCAAACCTCCGACGGTTATGACGGTTATGACCTCCGACGGTTTGTCTCTCTGCTTTAATATTCAAAGCGTGAATAAAGGCGACTATTCCCAATACGTTCCAGCGAATTTACTCCCGGGCAACCTGGTTTGGCTCACGGAATCACTTGATTTAGCCGTTCTATTCTCAAAGAAAGTGGTAACGGTCTCGAACGGTTTGACCCTCGATATTGCAATTCAAACATGAATTTAAGGTGGCATCACTAAAATGTATTCTATGGTGATTCTATAAACACGAAATAATACTATCGATATGGCGGGTTAGTTTCTCGCACGGTAAGGCTTTCTGAAAAACGTTTGACTTTATAGCTATTGGTATCCTTCTCAAACGGTATGACGCTCTACTTTAACTTCGAAACAGTGAATTTTGGTGTCTATAGCCCACACTGTTTAGCGGAATTACTCCTCTAATACCTGGTTTCACTCTTGGAATCACAGGATAGTTGACGCTACTGACTTAGCCGTTTGAATCTGAAAGATGGTGGTATCGTTCTACATCGGCTTGTCTCTCGACTTAGATAGTCATACATAAAAATATGGTCTCCGTTGCTAAAATGTCTAGTAATTTGTGCTCCTGAACTCTACGCATGATGCTCTCCACAACGGCTTAGGATTTAGGAAGTTGAGGCCTCCGTTAAGGGTTTGACGCTATATCAATGTGTAACGTTTTCAAACTGTTCGACGATCATTTCTAGTATTCAAACCGCGAATAAAGGTATATATTGCCAACTCTATTCAGCGGATTTACTCCCGGAATACGTGGTTTGACTCTCGGAAACATTTGAGAGGTGAAGTTATTGTCATAACCGTTCGATACTCAGAGAAGGTGGTCACGTTGTCAAACGGATTGACACCTGATCCTCGAAGTCACACATGAAGCAAACGTGCCCGTCTCTGATATGAAGAGTAACCTCTTTCTCTGAACACGAAGTAATACCCCCGAAACGGCGAGTTCTTCCTTCTCAGAAGGTAAGGCCACCGCTAAGGTGTTTGATTTCATATCATTTGGCAATGCTCTCAAACGGATTCACGCTCTACCATAATATTCACACCGTGAATTAAGGTGTCTATTGCCAATACTGTACAGCAAATTTACTCTCGGAATACCTGGTTTGACTACCGGAATAACAGAATCGGTGAAGGTACTGACTTATATGTGCGACTCTCACAGAAGGTGATAACGATCTCGAACATATGGCGTCGCGATCTCCTTATTCATCTGTGAGATTATGGTGGCCGTCACTACAATGAATACAAATTTTCTTCTAGGAACACGTAGTTATACTCTCGATACACCGGGTTTGGATAACGGATGGTAAGTCCTTGGGAAAAAGTTTGACACTATGACATTAGATAATGTTGTACATAAGTCTGACGCTCTACTTCAATGTTCATACAGTGAATGAACGAGTCCATTGGTGACACTGCACAACGGAATGTCTTCCGGAATACCTGTTCTGACCATCGGAAATGCATGATAGTTGTTCCTACTGACTATGCCGCTCGACCCTCAAAGAAGGTGACAACGTTCTCGAAAGGATTGACATTGGATCTTCAAATTCTTGCATGAAATTAAGGTGCCCGTCACTGAAATGAATAGTAATTTCGTTCTCTGAACACGAAGTTATACTCTCGAAACGGCAGGTTGTCTTCTCCGAGTGTAAGTCTATCTGTAAAGTGTTTGACTCTATACCAACATATAACGTCCTATAACTGTTTGGCGGTCTGCTTCAATGTTCAAGCCGTTAACTAAGGTGTCTATTGCCATGGCGTCCTGCGGATTTAGAATCCGTAACACCTGGTATAACTCTCGAAATCGTAGGATACGTGAAACTATTGACTTAGCCGTTCGTCTCTCACAGAAGATGGTAATGTCCTATAACGGTTTGACACTCGATCTTCTCAGTCATACATGAAATGAAGGTACTCGTCAGTAAATGTATACTAGTTGGTACTTCTGAATACGGTGTTATACTCTCGAATCGGCGAGTTTGCTTCTCCGAATGTAAGGTCATCGGTAATGTGTTTTTCTTTATACCAATTGGCGATCCACTCAAAATGTTTGCCCCCTTCTTATTTATTCAAACCGTGAAATAAGGTGTCTATTGGCAATACCTTCAGCGAACTTACTCTCAGGTTTCCAGGGTTGATTCTCGGAATCATGGGGTAGGTGAAGCTATTGACTTATCCTTTCGTCTCTCACAGACGGCGGTAAACTTCTCGAACGGTATGACGCTCCATTTTAATATTCAAACCGTGAATGAAGGTGTTTATTACTAATACTCTCCATCGGATATACTTTTGGCACACCTGGTTTAACACTGTGATTCACAGGAGAGGTGGAGCTACTTACCTATCCGTTCTAATTTACCTTTCTTCGGTAAAACGTTTTACTGTATTCCAACTGGAAAAGTAGTCGAACGGATTGTCTCTACTTTAATATTCATACCGCGAATTCGGGCGACTATTGCCAATACTCTACAGAGAATTTACTCCCGATATACATGCTTTGATTTTCGGTATCGCAGGATTCGTGAAGCTATGAACTTAGACATACCACCCCCAAAGAAGAAGGTGTCGTTCTCTAAAAGTATGAGCATCGATCTTCTAATTCATACATGTAATTAAAGTGCCCGAAACCAAGAAATATGATAATTTGCTTCTCTGAACACGACGACGTACCCTCGATGCAGCGCGTTCGCTTATCGTAGGCTAAGCCCTTGTTTAATGAGTGTGTCTCTATAATTGTACACAACGTTCATCTACGTTTTGACGCCCCGCTTTATTATTCATGCTGCGAAATAGGGTATCTATTGCTAGTACTCTGCAGCGTATTTACGCCCGGAATACCTCGATGTACTCTCGGAATCATAGGATAGGTGAAGCTAATAGCTAAGGCGTTCGGTTCTCAACTATGATGCCAAGGTTCTCGAACGGTTTGACAATCGTTCTTGTGATTTATAGATGAAGTTATGTTGCCCGTCACTAAAATTTATACTATTATCCTTCTCTGACCATGGGGAGTTATGCTCTCGATACAGCGGGTTAGTTTCTCGGGAGGCACGCCCTTCGGTGAAAAGGTAGACTCTATACCAATAGGTAACGTTGAACAAATGTGTGACCCTGTACTTTAATATTTATTCCGAGAATTTTGGTTTGAGTGCCGATACAGTTCAGCAGATTTACTCCTGGAATACCAAGCTTGACTCCCGTAATCACAACTACGTTGAAGCTATTGACTATGCCGTTCGACTCTCAAAGAAGGTGGGCACTTTCCGGAAGGGTATTACCAATAAACTCCCTAATCCGCGGTTTGATTGGTAAAGTAGAACGTCAAACCGTGTGAGTACGTTATCAATTACAATAAATTCAAATTCATTCCCGGAGACCTTACGGTCCGAAAAACTAACCCGCTGAATCGACATGACAACTTCATGCTCAGAGAAAGAAATTAATATTCCTATCAGTGACGGACACCATAACTTCATGTATGATTTAGAAGTTTGATGGTCAAACCGTTCGAGAACGTTGCCACCTTCTGAGAGAGTCGAAAGTCTAAGTAAATAGCTTCATCCATCCTGCGATTCCGAGAGTCAAACCATGTATTCTTGGAGTGAATGCGTTGAATAGTATTGGAAACTGACACCTGAATTCACGTCTTGAATATTACTGTAGAGCCTCATACCGTTTGAGATCGTTACCAATTTGTATAAAGTCAAACGCCTTAACGAAGGCGTTACTATCCGGGAACCTCAGCGCCTTCATCGGGTAATGATTTCGTGTTCGGAGAAAGAAATTAATATTCATTTCAGTGTCGACACGATAACTTCAAGTGAATTAGAAGATCGATCGTCAAACCGTTCGAGGATGTTACCACCTTTTTTGGGGGTCGAGCGAATAAGCCAATAGCTCCACATATCCCAAGATTCCGACAATCAAACCTGGTATTCCGGTAATAAATGCGCTTAAGAGAATTGGTATTGGACACCTTCATTCACGGTTTGAATATTAAAGTAGAGCGTCAAACAGTTTGGGAACGTTACCAGTTGCTTTAATGTCAAACGTTTTATCAGTTACCATTCCAACCGAGAACATAACCCCCTGCAGCGAGTGTGTTGTTTAGTATAAACGGAAACAAATACGTATACATTGTAGTGACTGGCACCTTAATTTCAAGTATGGCTGAGAATATCGAGAGGCAAACCGTTTCAGGACGGTACCACCTCCTTTGAGAATGGCACACCTAGGACAATGGCTTTACCTGTGCGTGTGATTCCCAGAATCACACCAGGAATATCAGGAGTTAATCCGCTGTATACTATTGGCAATGGGCACCCCAATACGCGGTTTGAATATTAAAGTAAAGCGTGTAATCGTTTAAGAACGTTACAAGATGCTATAATGTCAAACGTTTTACATATGTCCTTACCCTCCGTGAACACAATCCGCTGTCTCCACAGTATAAATTCATGACGAGAGACACAAATTAGTATACATTTTAGTGACGGGCACCTTAACTTCATGAATGTATTAAAAGATCGAGTGTCAGACGATTCGAGATCGTTACCACCTTGCATGAGAGTGGAACGGCTGAGTCAATCGACACAGCTATCCTGTGATTCCGTAGAATCTAACCTGATGTTCCCGGCGGAAAACCACGTCACATTATTGGCGGTAGACACCTTAATTCACGCTATGAATATTAAGGTAGAGAGTCAAACCGTCGGAGAACATAACACGTAAGTATAAAGTCATTCCGTTTAGACATTACCATACCTTCCGAAAACATTACTGGCAGCAGGGACTGTGCAGCTTCGTGTTAAGTGAAACATATTAGTATTAATTTTTGTGACGGGACCATTAATTCTATGCATGAATGAGAGGATCGCGAGTCAAACCGTTTCAGAACGATACCACCTTGTTAGAGTATCGCATATGTATGACAATAGCTTCACCAATACTGCGATTCCGAGAGCAATACCTGGTATCTCAGGAGTACATCCGCTGAACAGTATTGGCAATGCATACCTTGACTCACAGTTTGTATATCAAAGTAGAGCGTCAAACAGTTTGAGAACGATACCAATTGATATAAGGTCATAATTTTTACCGGATACCTTAGTTTCCGAGAACATAATCCGCGGTACCGTGGGTATAACATCGTGCTCATGGAATCAAATTGGTATATATTTTATCAGACGCGAACCACAATTTCATGTATCAATAAGAATACCACGTGTCAAACCGCTCGAGAACCTTACCACCTTCTATGATAGACGAACGGCAAAGTCAATAGCTTCAGCTATCCGGTTATTCGGAGAGAAAAATCAGGTATTCCTGCAGAAAATCCACTGAAATGTATTGGCAATACACACCAGAATTCACGGTTTGAATATTAAGGTGGAGTGTCAAACCGTAGGAGGATATTACCAATTCGAATGCAGTCATTCTTCTTGCCGAATATCATAACATCCGAGAACCGAACCCGCTGTAGCGAGTGTCCTCGTTATTGCTCACGGAAACAAATTAGTGGACATACTTGCAGAAGGACACCACATTTTCATGGATGAATATCATAATGGTGAGTCAAACCGTTCCAGAACGTTACCACCTTCTTTGTGACATCGCACATATAACACAATAGCTTTACCTATCCTGCGATTCAGAGAATGTAAACAAGTAGTCCGGGAGTAAATCCGCTGATGGGAATTGGAAATTGATACCTTAATTCGCGGATTGCATATTAAAATAGTGTATCACACCGTTGTAGAACGATGCATATTGGTATACTGTCAATCTCTTCACCGACGGCCTTACCTTCTGAGGTCATATCCCGTTGGATCGAGAGAATAAGTTCGTGTGCAGAGATGGAAATATTTATACATTTTTGTGACATGCACCTTAATTTTAGGTATGAATAGGAAAATCGATTGAAAACCATTCAACAACGTTTACACCTTTGTTGCAAGTCGCATAGCTAAGGCAACATCTTCACGTGTCCTGTCATTCCAAGAGCCATTCATGTTATTCTGTGAGTAAATTTGGTGAACAGTATTGGCAGTAGACGCCTGACTTCACGGTATGAATATTAATGTATAGATAATCCGTTGGATTACGTTTCCAGTTGGTATGCAGTAAAACGTTTTACCGAAGACCTTACTTTCAGCGAACGTAGCTCGCTGTATCGCGAGTGTAACTTCGTGTTCATAGAATCAAATTAGTACAAATTTTAGTGCGGGGCAACTGAACTTCATGTATTAATATGATGACCCTGTGTCAAACAGATGAAGGACTTTACCATCTTTCTTGATTGTCGCACAGAGCTAAGTCAATAGCTACAACTATCCCGTTATTCCGAGAGTCAATACCGGAAAACCCAGAGTAAGTCCGCTGGTGGGTATTGACAATAGACACCTCAATGCACGGTGTGCATATTAAAGCTGGCCGTCAAGCCGTTGAATGACATTATCATGTCGAGATGGGTTAAACTTCCTATGGAATGCCTTACGCTCCGAAAAACGGGCACGCGGTATTGAGAGTATGACACCGTCTTCAGAATTACGAAATCGAATACAGTTTAGTGACGAGCACCTTAATTTCATGCGTGAAATGAAAGACAGAGGGTCAAGCCATGCGAAAACGTTTCCACCTTCTGTGACAGACGAACGGCTATGTCAATACCATCAGCCATCCTGTGATGCCGAGAGTCAAACCTGGTATTGCGGGAGCAAATCCGCTGAACTGTATTGGCAATAGTCTCCATAATTCACGGTTTGAATATTAAAGTAGAACGTCAAACCGATTTAGGGGGTTGCCAATTTGTATAAAGTCAAACACTTCACCGATAGGCTTATGTTTGGAGAAGCTGACCTGCCGTTTCGAGAGTATGACTTCAAGTTCAGAGAACGAAATTAGTATTCATATCAGGGATGGCCACCGTATCTTGTGTATGAAGTGGAAGATCGAAGGTCAGAGAATTCGAGAATGTTAGCACATTCTGTGAAATACGAACAGATAAGTAAGTAGCTCCACCTCTCCTGTGATTCAGAGTGTTAAACCAGGTATGCCGAAAGTAAATCCGCTCAAGAGTAATAGTAATTAACACCTTCATTCACGGTTAGAATAGTAAAATTGAGCTTCAAACCGTATAAGAACGTTATATATTGTTGCAAAGACAATCGTTTTACCAAAGGCCGTACCATACGCGACCACACCCGCTTCATCGAGAGTATAACATCGAGTTTAGAGGGTAATTTTAGTATACAATTTAGTGATGGCACCGTATCTTCATGCATGAATTAGAAGATCGAGGTTCAAACAATTCCAGAACGTCACCACCTTCTTTGCAGATCGAATGGCTAAGTAAATAGCTACACCTGTCCTGTGATTCCGAAAGTCCAATCAGGTATTCCGCGAGAAGATCTGCATTTCACTGTGGGCAATAGGCACCCTATTTCACGATATAAATATTAAAGTAAATAGTCAAACCGTTGTAGCACATTATCTATTGATGGAGTGTAAGAGTTTTAAAGGAAGTCCTTACCGTCCGAGAAGCAATCCCTCTGTATGACGAGTATAGCTACGCACTGAGACAAGCAAATTCATATACATTTTAGTGACGTGAACCATAATTTCATACATGAATTAGAAGATCGAGTGTCAAACGGATCGAGAACGTTACAGCATTCTTTGAGAGTCGACCGGCTAAGTATATACCTTAATTTATCCTATGGTTCCGAGAAACAAACCAGGTATTCCTAGGGCGTATCCGCTCATGGGTATTGTCAATCGATACCTTAACTTGTGGAGTGGTTATTAAAATAGGGCGCCGCACCGTGTGAGAATGTTACTTATTCCTCCAAAATCAAATGTTTTACCGAATGACTTAACGTCCGAGAAGCTAACCCCCCTTATCGAGAGTATAAATGTGTGACCAGGGAAACACATTAGTATTCATTTCAGTGACGGGCACCATAATCTCAGGTATAAATTAGAAGATCGATGGTCTATCCGTTCGAGAACGTTGCCACCTTCTATGAGTGACGAACGGCCAAGTAAATAGTATCCTGCGGTTCCGGAACTCAAACCAGGCATTCCAGAAGTAAATCCGCTGAACAGTATTGGCAATGGACACCTTAATTCACGTTATGATAATTATGGTGGAGTGTGAAACTGCCGGAGACCTTTAGCAATTTGTGTAAACTTATTCTTTATACTGTTTACCTTGCCTTCGGCGAAACAAATCCGCGGTGGAGTCTGTTCCCTATTGTTCACGCAAACACAAGTCAGAAGATATTTTGGCAGAAGGACACCACATATTGGTGTAGGAACAGCGAAATCGAGATTCTGACCGCTCGAGAACAGTACCACCTTCTTTCCAAGTTGCACATCTGCGTCAATAGCACATAACATATCCTGTGATTCCGATAATCAAATCAGGTATTCCGGGTCTAAAACCACTGAACAGTACGGGCAAGAGGCACCTAAATTCACGGTTTGAATATTAAGGTAGAACGTCATGCTATTTCAGAACGTTACCAATCGGTGTAAAGACAAACATTTTACAGATGGCGTTACCCATCGAGAATATCGCCGGCTGCATCGAGTGTATAACTTCGTGTCAAGAGAAAGGCATTAGTATACATTTTTGCAACGGACACCATAATTTCGAACATGAATTAGATGATCGGGTGTCATACGGGGCCACAGCTATAACACGTTCGCTGCGTGTCGAACGGCTTAGTCAACAGGTCCAACTACCCTGTAACTTCGAGAGGCAAAGCATGTACCCAATGAGTAAACACGCTGAACGGTTTGACACTAGAAGGTCTACTTCATGGTCTAAATTTTGAAGTACAGAGTCAAATCGTTGTCGATCGTTTTCTTCTGCTATAGTGACAAACTTTTTACCGAAGGCCTTACCATCCTAGAATGTATCCCGCTGTATCGAAGGTATAACTCCGTGTTCAGAGAAGTAAATTTGCATACATTTTAGTGCCGCACACCTTAATTTCATGCATGGATTAGGAGATCGAGTGTCAAACCGTTGAAAATGTTGCCTCCTTCTTTGAGATACGGACGGGAAAGTCAATGGATTCATATATCCTGAGACTCCGGAAGCCTAACGCGATATTACAGTAAATGCGCTGTACTCTGTTGGCAATAGATACCTTAATTCGCGGAGGGAATGTTGAAGCAGGCCGTCAAGTCGTTGTAGAACATTACCTATTCGTGTAAAGTCCAAATTCAAACACTGTGCCTTACCCTACGAAAAACGGACCGGCCATATCGAGAGTATATCACAGTGCTATGTGGTACGAACTAGCATACATTTTAGTGTCGTGCATCTTAACTTCATGCATGAATTGGAAGATCGATTGTCAGACCGTTCGAGATCGTTATCGCCCTATTTGATGTTCGAACGGCTAAGTCAATTGCTGCGCCGATCCTGTGATTTCGAGTATCGAGCCAGGTATTGCGGGAGTAAATCCGCTGAATAGTATGGGCAAGAAACACCGTAATTTACGTTACAAATTTTAAAATAGCGCCTCAAACCATTTGAGAACGTTGCCAATTGCTATAAAGTCAATTGCTCTACAGAAGACCATACCCTACGAAAAAATTAACCTGCTTTATCGACGCAATAACGTCTTCTTCAGGGAAAGAAGTTATTATTCGTTTCAGTGTCGGGAACGTTAGCTTCATGTATGAATCAGATGATCGATGGTCAAACCGTTCGAGAACGTTGTCACACTCTTTGAGATTCGAGTGAATATGTCAACAGCTCCATCTATCCTGGGATTCCGAGAGTCAAGCCAGGTAATCACAGAGTAAATCCGCTGTAGAGTATTGGGAACATATTCCTTAATTCGAGGAGTGTATATAAATGCTGGCCGTCATGCCAATTTAGAATAATACCTATTCGTACAGAGTCAATCTTCCTACAGAAAGTCTTACCCTCCGAAATACTGACCCGTTGTATCGAGAGTATAACTGCGTGTTCAGAGGTGCGAAATAGTACACATATTAGCGACAGGCACCTTATCTTCGTGCATTTATTAGAAGATCGAGTGTGAAAATGTTCGAGAAAGTTACCACCATCTGTAAGAGACGATCGACTACGTCAATCGCTTTACTTATCCTGTGATTCGGAGTGTCGGCCCAGGCAATCCGCGAGTAAGTACGGTGATCAATTTTGGCAGTAGACTCCTTAGTTCACGGTTTGAATATTAAGATATGCCGTCAAATCGTTAGAAAGCGGCACCAATTGGTATAAAGTCAAACGTTCTACAGATCGTCTTACCTTCCGCGAATGTCACCGGCTTCATCGAGAGTATAAGTTTGTGTTCACAAAAAGAAATTAGTCTCCATTTCATTGACGGGCACCGTAACTTCGATTACGAATTAGAAGGTCGAGGGTGGAACCGTTCGCGAACATTAACACCCTGTATGAGGGCCGAACGGCTACGTCAGTAGCTTCACCTATCCCTTGATTCCGAGAGACATACCTAGTATTCCGGGAGCAAATACGCAGAACAGTATTAACAATACATACATTAATTTACGACTCGAATAATAATGTACAGAGTGAAAACGATGTAGAACGTTCCCTATTGCTATATATACTCAAACATTTTACCGAAACCGTTAGTATCCCAGACGCTAACCACCTGCTTCGAGATTATATCATCGTGTTCAGAGAAGCAAATTTGTATACATTTCAGGTGATGGGCGCATTAATTTCATGTATGAATTAGAAGATTGATGGTCAATTCGTTTGAGAACGTTATCATCATCTTTGGGTGTCGAACTGCTGAGTCAAGTGATTCACCTAAGTTTTTGATTCAAAGAGTCAAGCCCGGTGTATTCCAGGAGTAAATATGCTGAGCAGTATAGGCAATAGAAACGATAATTCGCCACTCGAATATTAAAGTAGAGACACAAATCGTTTCAGAAAGGTACCAATTGGTATAAAGTCATACTTGTTATTACAAACCTGACCTTCCGAGATCATAAGCCGTATTATTGTGGTTATAACATCGTGGTCAGAGCATTAAATTATTAATCATTTTAGTGACGGGACCATCATTTCACTACGAATAAGTAGATCGAGGGTCAAACCGATCGAGAAACTTACCACCTTCTTTGAGATTCGAACAGATAAGTGCATAGCATCATATATCCTGTGATTCCGAAAGTCAAACGAGATATTTCGAATGTTAATGCGCTGTAGAATATTGGTAATACAAACCTTAATTCGCGGTTTAAACTATATAAATCGAGCGTAGCGCCGTATTAGAATGTTACCACTTGCTATAAGGTCAAACGCTTTACCGTAATCCATAACCTACGGAAAACTAAGCCACTGTATCGCTAATATAACTTCGTGTTCAGAGAATCACATTAGAATACTTTTTATTGATGGGCACCATAGTTTCGTGCATGAATTACAAGATCGGAGGTGAAATCCCTCGAGAATATTACCAGCTTCTGTGAGAGACGAACGCCTAAATCAATAGCTTCACCTATACAGTGATTCGGAGATTCAATCGAAGTATTGGCGGAGCACATCCGGCGAACAGTATTGCCATCAGATGTATGAATTCAAGGTTTGAATATTAAACTGACACGCAAAATGACTGTAGAACGGTACCTATTCGTCTAGATTAAAACTTTATGCCAAAGGCTTATCCTACCGAAAACCTAATCCGCTGTAGCAAGTGTCTAGCATAACGTTCACGGAAGCAAGTTAGTAGACACTTTAGCAGACGCACACCTTATTTCAGTGTATGAATAGCAAAATCGAGCGTCACACCCTTCGAGAACGTTACCACCTCCATTGCTTGCCGCACAGCTACATCAAAAGCTTCACCTAACCTGTGATTCAGAGAATCAAAGGAGGTTCTCCGGGATTAAATCCTCTGAACAGCATTGGCAATAGATACATTTATTCCCGGTTTGCATATTGAAGTAAGGCATCAAACTGTTTGAGAGCGTTACCAATTGGTATAAAGTTAAACACTTTACTGTAGACCTTACCCGCCGAAGAATTAACCCGCCTATCGAGTGTATAACATGGTGCTAACAGGACCAAACGAGTATACATCATAGCGCCGTGCACCTTAATTTCGTGAATGAAATAGAAGATCGGGGATCAAACAGTTCCAGAACGTTATCACCTTCCTTGAGGAACGAATGGCTACGTCAACATCCGCACCTATCCTGCGAAGCCGAAAGGCCAATCAGGCATTCCCGAGAAGATCTGTATCTCAGTGTGGGCACTAATCACCCTATTTCACGGTATAAATATTAAAGTAAACAGTCAAACCGTTGTAGCACATTACCACTTGGTTGAGTGTAAAACTTTAAAGCGAAGTCCAAACCATCCGAGAAGCAATCCCTCTGTATCAAGAGTATATCTTTGTGGTCAGAAAAACACATTAGTTTACATTTTAGCGACGGGCACCCTAATTTCATGTGCTGATTGGAAGATCGACAGGCTAACTGTTCGAGAACGCTACCACCCTTTTTTGGGATTCGAAAGGCTAAGTTAATAGCTACACCTTACCTGTGACTCCGACAGTCAATCCAAAGTGCAATGTGAAACCTGTGTAGAAGGTCATGAATTGGTATAGAGTCATACTCTTTACCGAAGGCTTTACCTCCCGAGTAGACGAACCCGCTGTAGGGAGTGCCTTGCTTAGTGTGCGTGGAAACATATAAGTTGACCTTTAGAGGCGCGTCCCTTAATTTCCGATGTGAAATAGAAGATCGAGGGTCAAACAGCTCGAGCACACTACTACCATAGTTGAGAATCGAATCACTTTGATAATGGCCTCAGCTATTCCGAGATTCCGTGACGCAATCCAGGTATTCCAGGTGTAAATCCACTGAACATTATTGGCAATAGATACCTTAATTAATGGCTCGAATATTAATCGACAGGGTCAAACCGATGCAGAACGACACCTATTGCTATAGAATCAAACTTTTCAAGAAAGGCCTTACTTTCTGGGAACATCACCCGCTGCGTCGAGAATATAAATTCGTATTCAGAGGAAGAAGTTAGTATTCAT
>NW_027470480.1:0-37396 GCF_051020765.1 Lasioglossum baleicum
CACTTGTAGAACATTACCTATTATTATAGTGTCAAGCTCTTTCGCTAGGCCTCACCTTTCGAGAAACAAGCCGGGCATATTTGGGGTATACATACGTGTTTATAGAAGAACATTTTTACTCAATTTAGTGACGCATACGTTTTTGTCATGGACGAATATGGAGATCGCGAGTCAATAGATTCGTGAATGTTGTCAAATTCTTGAGAGTCGCACACCTATGTCAGAAACTTGACCGATCCTGTTATTCCGAAAGCGCAACCAGGTAATACGGGAGATAATCCACAGTGCACTATTACCATTGGACACATTAATTCATGGTACGAATATTAAAGTAGAGCGTGAAACCTTTATAGAACGCTACCTAGTGGTATAGTATCAAAAGTTCTACCGACGGCCCTACCCTTCGTAAAAATAACCTCCTGCATCGCGAGTAGATCTTCGTGTTTAGAGAAACACATAAGTGTACATTATGGAGACGGCATCTTAATTTCATGTCTGAGTTCGATGATCGGGCCACACTTTTCGGGATTGATACCACCCTCTGTGAGAAACGAACGGCTGAGTCAATAGCTTCGCCTATCCTATGATTCTGGGATTCAATTGAGCTATTCCGGGGGTAAATTCGCTGAATAGTACTGGCACTGGACACCTTACTAGATAGTATGAAAATTAAAGTACAGTGTCAAGCCGTTGGAGAACATTACCAACAGGTATGAAGTCAATCTTTTTACCGGATACCTCACCTTCCAAGAACCTATGCCCGCTGTAGCGAGTGTTCTGCTTAGTGCTAACGGAATCAAATTGGTATACATTTTAGCAGACGGAAACCTCATTTTTATCTACTAATAGGATAATCGAAAGCCGAACCGTTGGAGAACGATCCCACCTTCTCTGCGAATCGAACGGCTACGTCAATTGCTTCTTCGATCCTGCGATTCCGAGAGTGAAACCAGGTATTCCGGTAGAAAGTCCGTTGAAGCATATTGGCAATAGACACCTTAATTCACGGTTTGAATATTAAAATAAACCGTCAAGCCATGTATGAACGTTACCAGTTGCTATAAAATTATACGCTTTATTGAAGACCAGACCCGCCGAGAAACCAACACGCAGTATCGAGAGTATAACTTCGTGTTCAGTGAAAGACATTAGTATTGATTTCATTCACGGTCACGTTAACTTCATGCATAAATTACAAGATCGATAGTGAAACCGTTCGAGAATGTTTCCACTCTCTTTGAGATTCGAATGTATAAGTCAACTCCGACACCTATCCTGTGATTTCGAGAGTCAAACCTGATAATCCGACGGTATATCCGCTGAAGAGAATTGGCAATAGATTCCTTAATTTTCGGAGTCAATATTGAAATTGAGCATCAGACCTTTGTGGTGCTTTACCTATTCCTATAGTGTAAATTATTTGACCGAAGACCTTCCCTTCCTAAGACATACCCCGCTGTATCGAGGATATAACTTCGTGTCATGAGAAACAAATTAGTATTCATTTCAGTGGTGGGCACCTTAGCCTCATTTATGAATTCGAAGATCGACGGTGAAACTGTTCGAGAACGAGACCACCCTCCTTCAGAGACGGACGCATAAGTCAGAAGCTGCACCTATTCCCTGATTCCTAGGGTCAAACCAGGTAATCTGAGATTAAATCAGGTGGAGATTTTGGCAATTGACACCTTAGTTCACGGTTTGGACATAAATGTAGGCCGTGAAACCGTTCTATAGCGTTACCAATTGCTATAAAGTCAATCGCTTTATAGAGGGCTATATCTTCTGCCTACCTCACTGGCTTCATCGAGGGTATAAGTTCGTGTTCACAGGTTGAAACTAGTATTCATTTCAGTGGCGGGCACCTTATGTTCACGTATCAATTACACGATCGAGGGTCAAACCGCTCGAGGACGTTTCCACTTTCTGTGCGAGTCAAACGGCTAGGTATTGAGCTTATCGAATCCTGTGATTCGGAGAGACTAACCAGGTATATCATGAGTAAATCCGCAGAAGAGTAGTGACAATGGATACAAAGAAAGTTGTAACGTTCTCGAACGGTTTGACCCTCGATCTCCTAAATAATACATGAAATTATCGGGCCTGTCACTAAACTGATGATAACTTGCTTCTCTGAACACGAAGTCACACCCACCACACATCTGGATAGCTTCTAGGAAGGTAAGGACTTCGATAAAATGTTGACTCTTTACCAACAGGCAACGTTCTACAACGGTTTGACTCTGTATACTAATATCAATACCGTAATGCATGGTGTCCACGACCAATATTGTACGTCGGAAGGTGACCGTGACTAAAATATATACTGTTGTGTTTACCTACGAACATAGCTGTGCTGTAGATACGGCGGATTAGCGTCTCGGACGGTTAGGCCTTCGATAAAGAGGATGAGTTCATACCAATATGTAACGTTCTATAACGGTTCGGCACTGTTCTTTACTATTCCTACAGTGAACTAAGGTGTCTATAACCAGTACTGATCAGCGCATTAACTCCATGAGGACCTGGTTTGAATTTTAGAATCACAGGATATGTTATGATATTGACATATCTGTGCGACTAGCAATAGGGGGGTACCGTTCTCGAACGGCTAGGCACTCGATTTTGGTATTCAAACGTGAAAATGAGGTGTCCGTCTGGTAAAATGACTACTCATTTATTTCCGTTACCGCTGAGTAAAACACTGCCTACAGCGTGTTAGGCTCTCATAAGTTAGGATCTTCCGTAAAAATGATGACTCTATACGAATAGGTAACGTTCTCCAGCGGCTTTGCACTGTAATTTAATATTCATACTGTGAGTTGAGGTGTATACTGCCAATACTGTTCAGCGAATTTATTCCTGGAATAACTGATTTTATTGTCGGAATCACAGGATATGTGAAGCTATTGAATTTGCCGTTCCTGTCACTATGAAGATGGGAACGGTCTCGAACGATTTGACCCTCGATCTTCCAACTCGTATAAGAAAATAAGGTGTCCTCCTGCTACTCTGTCTACTAATTTGTTTCCGTGAGCACTGAACACGACACACGCTACTGCGGGATGTGTTAGGTAAAATGTATGGCCCTAAACCAACAGGTAATGTTCTCCGTCGAATTGACTGTGTACCTTAATATTCATTCCGTTAGATTCAGCACGTTTATTGCCAATGCTGATCAGATGATTTATATCCGGAATACCTGGTTTGATTATCGGAATCCAGGATTAGCTGAGGCTATTGACATATCCGTTGGAATCTGAAGAGGGTGGTATCGTTCTCGAACGGTTTGACCATAGATCATTTCATTCCAGCATGAAGTTAAAGTGCCCGTTACTGGAATGAGTACCAATTTCTGTCTCGGAACACGAAGTTATACTGTCTATGTAGCGGGTTATCTTCTTGGAAGGTAAGGCCTTCGGTAAGAAGCTTATCTGGTAACGCTCCAAATGGTTTGACACTCCACGTTATCATAAAATCCGTGAATTACGGTGTCTAATGCCAATACTGTTCAGCCGATTTTACGCCCGGAATACCGGGTATGATTCTTGGAATCACAGGATAGATAAAATTATTGACTCAGCCGTTCGACTCTCGATGAATCTGGTAACGCTCTCGAAAGGTTTCACATTATATCTTCCTATAGATACATGAAATTAAGATGTCCGTCTGTTAAAATGCCTACCAATTTGTTCCTGTGAACCCAAAGCAAGAAATCGCTACGGCGGCTTACGTTTTTGGAATGAATGACTTTATACCAATTGGTAATCATCTCCGACAGTTTGACTCTCAATCTCAATATTCTTGCCGTACAGTACGGTATCTAGTGCCAATAGTGTTCAGCGCATTTACGCCAAGAACACGTGGTCTGACTCTCGCAATCACAGGATATGAGAAGCTACTAACTAAGATGTGGGGCCTTCGAGGAAGATGGGAACGTTCTGCAATGGTTCGACTCTCGATTTTTCTATTCATATAAGAAACAAAGCTGTGCGTCTGCTAAAAGGTCTTCTAATTGGTTTCCGTACCCACTAAGCATGGTACTCGATACAGCAGGTTAGGATCTAGGAAGGTATGGTATACGGTAAATAGTATGACTTTACAAAAATTGGTTATATTCTCCAACCGATTGACTATTTGCTTTAATATTCATACCGAGAAATAAGAGTCCATTGCGAGTACTGATCAGCGGATTTACACCTGGAATTCCCGGCTTGACTCTGGGTGTCACATGACAGGTGATGCTATTGACTTAGCTGTTCTACGCCCAAGGAAATTGCTAACGTTCTCGATCGGTTTGACACTCGACCTTCTAATACATGCAGGAAATTAAGTTACCCGTCGTTAAAATGGGTATTACATGGCTTCCCTGAATACGCCGTTATACTCCCGGTACAGCGGGTTAGTTTATCGGAAGGTAAGGCTTTCGGTAATTGGCTTGTCACTATACCAATGAGTAGCGTTCTACAACGGGTTGACGGTCCGCTTTAATATTCGAACCGCGAATTAAGGTGTCTATTGCCATTACGGTGCAGCGGATTTACTCCCGGAATACATAGCTTCACTTTCGGAATTTCTGGATAAGTGAAGCTATTCACTTCTCCGTTCGTCTCTCACAGATGGTGGCAACGTTCTCGAGCGGTTTTACGCTCGATCACCTAATCCATTCATGAAGTTGAAGTGCTCGTCATTGAAATGAATACTAACTTTCATCTCTGAGCATCAAGTTATCATCTCGATTCAGAGGGTTAGTTTTTCGGACAGTGGGGTCATCGGTAATGAATTTGACTTTTTAGCAATTGTCAACGTACTGACACGATTTGACGTTCTAGTTTACTATTAGGGTGTCGATTGGCAATACCCTTCCGAAAAGTACCCACCTTCTTTGAGAGTCGAACGGCTGAGTCAATAGCTTCACCTATCCTGTGATTCCGAATGTCAAACCAGATATCCCGGCGGTATGTGCGCTGTACAGTATTGGCAATAGACACCTTAATTCGCGGATTGTTAATTAAATTCGATCGTCAGACCGTGTGAGCACGTCACATTTGCTATAAAGTGAAACGTTATACCGAATCCGATGCCTATCCAGCCGTATCGAGAGAATAGATTCTTGATAAGGGAATCACATTCGTATTCAATTTAGTGACGGGCCCCGTTATTTCATGTATGAATAATGAAATCGAGTGTCAAGCCGCCCGAGTACGATGTCACCTTCTGTAAGAGACGAACGGCTATCTGAACAGCTTCTCACCTGTTCTGAGATACCCAGATTTTAGCCAGGTAATCCGAGAGTAAATCAGCTGAGCAGCATTGGCAATAGAAACATTAATTCACCACACGAATATTAAGGTAGAGACACAAATCATTTGAGAACGGTACCAATTGGTATAAAGTCATACTCCTTATCGCAAACCTTACTTTCCGAGATTATAAGCCGAAGTGTCGTGGGTATAGCGTCGCGCTCAGAGCATCACATTATTAAACATTTTAGTGACGGGTCCCTTATTTCACTATCAGTAAGTAGATCGAGGTACAAACCGTTCGAGAATGTTACACCTTCTTTGAGATTCGAACAGGTAAGTCAGTAGCTTCCACCAACCTGTGATTCCGAGACTCAAATCAACTATGCAGGGAGTAAATAGGCTGAACAGTATTGGTAATAGTCACCTTAGTTCACGGTTTGCATGTTAAAGTAGAGCGACAAGCCATTCGCGAACGTTACCACCTTGTTTGAGAGTCGAAAAGCTGAATTAATAGTTTCAGGTATCCCGGGATTCCGAGAGTCAAACTAGGAATACTAAGAGTACATCCGCTGTACAGCATTAGCAATTCAGACCTGAATTCTCGGCATGAGTATTAAAGTACGGAGTCAAATCGTCGCAGAACATTACCAGTTCCTACAAAGTCATTCTTTTTCAGAACAAGTTACCTCCCGAGAACGTATCCCGCTGTATCGGGAGTATAACACCGTGTTCAGAGGAACGAACTAGTACACATTTTTGAGAGGAGTACCATAATTTCGTGCATGAATTAGATGGTGGAGTGTCAAACCGTTCGAGAAGGTTACCGCCGTCTGTGAGAGACGAACGGCTAAGCGAATAGCTTCACCTATCCTATGGTTCAGTGTGTCAAACTAGGTACTGCTGGAGTAAATCCGCTGAACAGTATTGCCAATAGACACCTTAAATCACGGTTTGAATAAAAACGAAGTGGGCGAACATTTTGAGTGGATCGCCAATTGGTATAAAGTCAAACACTATTCCGATAGGCTTATTATTGGAGAAGCTAACCTGCCGTTTCGAGACTATGACTTCGCGTTCAGAGATCGAAATTAATATTCATTTCAGGAATGGCCACGTTACCTTTGCGTATGAAGTAGAAGTTCGAAGGTCAGACAATTCGAGAATGTTAGCACCTTGCGTGAAATACGAACGGATAAGTAAGTAGCTCCACCTCTCCCGTGATCCAGAGTGTTAAACCAGGTAAGCGGAAAGTAAATCCGCTCTAGAGTAATAGTAATAAACACCTTCATTCACGGATTGAATATTAAAATAAAGCGTCACAACTTGTATGAAAGTTTCCTATTTCCTTAATGTCAAATGCTTTACCGAAAGACTTACCATCCGAGCAGCAAACCCGCTGTATCGACAGTACAACTTCGTGTATGGAGAAGAAAATGCGTCTACATTCTACTGACGGACCCCGTTACTTCATGTATAAATTAGAAGATCGAGGGACATACCGTTCGGTAACGTTACCTCGTTCTGTGAGAGATGAACTGTTAAGTCAATAGCTACTCGCATCCTGAGATTCCGAGAGTCAAACCACGCATTCCTGTACTATAACCGCTGAACAGAATTTGCATTGAAGACCCTACATCCCACTACAATTATTAAAGTTCAGTGTCACAAATTTGTACATGGATACCTATTGGTATAAGATCTAAGTTTTCACCGAAGGCCTTACCTACCGAGAAGTAAACCGGCTGTTTCGAGAGTATGACTTCGTTGTCAAAATAGCGAAATAGTATAAATTTAAGTGACAGGCAACTTAATTTTCTCTATGGATCAGAAGATCGAGGGCCACACCGTCCGAGAAAGTTAGCCCATTCTTTGAGGGTCGAACGGCTGAGTCAAAAGCTTCACTCATCCAGTGATTCCGAAAGTCTTATCAGGTATTCCACGAGAAGATCTGCATTTCAGTGTGGGCACTAGGCACCCTATTTCACGGTAAAAATATTAAAGTAAACAGTCAAACCGTTGTATCACATTACCTCTTGATGTAGTGTAAAACTTCTATTGAAAGTCCTTACCATCCTAGAAGGTATCCCTCTGTATCGCGAGTATAACTACGTACACAGGCAAGCAAATTAATATACATTTTAGTGACAAGCACCTTAACTCCATGTATGAATCAAAAGATCGAGTGTCAAACCGATCGAGAACGTTACCACGTATGTAAGAGACGAACGGCTATGACAATAGCTACACCTAACCTGTGTTTCCGACGTTCAAACCACGTATTCCTGGAGTAAATATGCTAATCAGTAGTGTCAATAGACACTTTAGTTCACGGTTTTGATATTAAAGTAGAGCGTCAAACCGTTTGAGAGCATTGCCATTTGGTATAAATTCGTCCACATTACCAAAGGCCTCACCTTACGCGAACCTCACCTACGTCATCGAGGGTATAAGATCGTGTTCACGGAGAAAAATTAGAACCCACTTCAGTGACTGCACGCTAACTTCATTTCAATTAGAAGATCGATGCTCAATCCGTTCGATAACGATACCACCCCCTTTGAGAGTCGAACGGATAAGTCAATAGCTCCAACTTTCCTGTGATTCCGAAAGTTAATCCAGATACTCCGGGAAATAGTTCTCTGTACACTATTGACATTATACACCTCAATTCTCGGTTTGAATACTAAAGCAGTCCGTCTATCCGTTGCATAACATTACCTATTCGTGAAGCGTCAAACTGCTTACACAATGGCTTACCCTCCCAAAAACGTATCGCCTCTATCGAGAGTATTACACTATGTTCGGAGGTAGCAACTAGTCTACATTTTAGTAACTAGCACCTCAATTTCATGCATGAATTATAAGGTCCTGGATCGATACGCACGAGAACGTTGGCACCTTTTGTGAGAGTCGAATGGCTAAGTCAATAGCTTCACCCGTCCTGCGATTCCGAGAGACAAACCAGGTACTCCGGCAGTAAATCGGCAGAACAGTATTGGTAATGAATTCCTTCATTCACGGTTTGAATATTAAAATAGTGCGTTAAACCGTTTGAGATCGTTACCACACTCTATGAGACTCGTATGGATAAGTCCTCACCTATCCAGTGATTCGGAATGCCAAACCAAGTATTACTGGTGCAAATTCGCGGAACAGTATTGCCAATAAACACCTTAATTTGCGGATTGAACATTAAAATAAAGCGTCATACTTTGTGAGAACGATACTAATTCCATTGAAGACGAACGTTTTACCGAATGCCTTACAGTCCGAGAAGCTAATTCGCCGTATCGAGAGAGTAGCTTCGTTGTCAGCGGAATATATTAGCAAACATCTTTGTGATGGGCATCTTGATTTCAATATGAATATGAAGATCGTGGATCAAATCAATTGTGAAATTTTTCACCATCTATGAGAGTCGATCGGGTAAATCAATATCTACACCTATCCAGTGATTCCGTGAGTCAAACCATGTATTTCGGGAGTAAATCCGCTGAACAATATTGGGAATAGTAACCATAACTCTCGGGCTGGATATTAAAATAGAGCGTCACACCGTGTGGGAACGTTACCAATTGCTACAAAGTCAAACGCTTTCCAGAAAGCCATAACGTGCGAGAAGCTAACGCGCTGTATCGAGGGTACGTCTTCGTGTTCAGTGAAGCAAACTATTACGCTTTTTAGTGTCGGGCACATTTCACGGTATAAATATTGATCACCAGATTGAAACCATTCTAGAACTTTAAGAATTGGTATTGAGCCAAACTTTTTACCGAAGCCCATACCTTCCGTGATGCTAACCCGCCGTATGGTGATATAACTTCTTGTTCAGAGGAGCAAGATCGCATACATTTTAGTGAGGGCCACATTATTAACATGTGTATTCGATGGTCCAGGGACAAACGGTTCGTGAATGTGACCACCTTCATTGAAATTAGAACAGCAACCACAATTGCTTTTTTGAGAGGTGAACGGACAAGTCAGTAGCTTGAGGTACCATGTGACTCCGAGAGTGGCACCGTGTATTTCAGCAGTAAATGCGCTCAACATTTATGGCAGTAGACACCTTAATTCACGTTATGAATAATAAAGTAGGGAGTCAATCCGCGGAAGTACGTAACGTATTTGTATAGAGTCAAACTATATCCGAAGGCCTAACCTCTCGAGATGCTAACCCGCTGTATCGAGCGTATAACATCGTGTTCAGTGAGACTAATTAAAATACGTTCTAGTGGCGGGCACCTTAACTTTATGTATGAATTGAAAAATCGAGAGTCAAACCGATCGAAAACGTTGCCACCTTCTGCGTGAGTCTATTGGCTACATCAATAGTTGCACCTAACCTGTGATTCCAATGGTCATCAAACCACGTATTCCGGTAGAAATTCGTCTGAACAGCATTGGCAATAGACACCTTAATATACTGTTTGAATATTAAAGTAGGGCGTCAATTCGATGGAGAACGGTACCAGTTGCTGCAAAGTCATACGTTTTACCGAAGGCCTTTCCCTCTGAGAAACTAACCTGCTGTATCTAGAATATAACATCCTGTTCAGAATTAAGAATTAGTATCCATTTCAGAGACGAGAACATTAATTTCAGGCATGAATTAGGAGATCGATTGTCAAACCGTTCGAGAACGTATCCACATTCTTTGAGACGAATGCAGAAGTCAATAGATCCAACTATCCTGTTATTCCGCGAGACAAACCAGGTATTCCGGGAGTATATGAGCAGAACCGAATTGGCAATAGACACCGTAGTTCATGGTTCGAGTATTAAAGCGCAGAGTCGAACCGTTGTAGAGCGATACCACAATCTTGTAAAATCGAACGGCTAAGTCAGTACCGTCACCTATCCCTTGATTCGGAGGGTCAAGCCAGGAATTCCGGGAATAAATCCGATGAACAGTGCTAATAATGGACACGTTAATTCTTGATTTGAATATTAAATAAGCGTAAAACCATGTGAGATCGTTACCAATTGCAATGAAGTCAAGCGTTTTACCGAAGCCGCTACATTCCGCGATCATCACCCGCACCATCGAGAATATAACACCGTGTTCAGAGACTGAAATTAGTCTTCATTTCACTGACGGGCACCTTAGCTTCATGTATGGGGTAAAAGATCGAGGGACAAACCGTTAGAGAACGTTACCATCTTCGGTGAGTTTCGACGGGCTAAGCCAATCGCTTCATATATCCTGCGATTCAGAGTCTCAACGCGGGTTAACCGAGAGTAAGTTCGCTCAGCAGTATTTGTAATAGACACATTCATTCGCGGTTTGAATATTAATATAGGACGTCAAACCGTTTGAGAACGTCACCACCCTATTTGTAAGTCGGACAGATAAGTCAATAGCTCCACATATCCTGTGATTCCGAAAGATTAACCAGATATTCCGGGAGTAAATACTCTGTACAGAATCGGCATTAAAATCCCTAGATCACGGTATAGGTTTTCAAGTCGAAAATACAACTATACCCATTAGTATAGAGTTTAACTTTTCACCGAACGCCGTACCTTCGACGAAACTACCACCCCGTATCGAGAGTATAACTTGGTGTTTAGAGAAAGAAATTATTCTTCCATTCAGTGGCGGGTACCTCAACTTCTTGTATGAATTAGAAGATGGAGGGCCAAACCGTTCGACAACGTTACCACATTCATTCAGAGTCGCATAGCTAAGGCAATAGCTTCTCACCAGTCCAATGATTCCGAGAGTAAAACAAGTTATTACGGGAGAAAATCCGCTTAATTATGTAAACAATGGGCACCATAATTCACGGAATGAACGACAAAGTAGAGAGTCATTCTGTCGGCGATCATTATCAATTGGTATATAGTCATTATTTTTACCGAAGTCCTACCATTCCAAGAATATAACCCGCCGTATCGAAAGTATAACTTCGTGAACAAAGATTCAATTAAGTAGACATTTTAGTGACGGGCACCTTAATATTAGGTATGAGTTCGTAGATCTCGGGTCAAACCGTTCGAGAAAGTAACAACCTTCTGTGAGAGAAGAACGACTATGACAATAGTTTCACCTACCCAGTGTCTTGGAGAGTCAAATCAGATGTTGCTGCACTAAATCCACTGTACGGTACAGCCAATAGACATCTTGATTCACGGATTCAATGAAGAAGTAAAACGTCAAGCCGATTGTGAGCATTCCCAATTGGTATAAAGTCAAACGCTTTACCGAAGACCATACCAACCGAGAAAATTGCTCGATGTATTGAGATTAAAAGATCGTCTTCAGAGAAAGAAATTAATATTCGTTTCTGTGACGGGCACGTTAACTTCATGTATGAAGTAGAAGATCGATATTCATGCCGTTGGAGAACGTGGCCACCTTCTGTGAGAGACGAACTGCTTCATCTATCCAGTGATTCGGAGCTACAAACCAGGTATTCTGGGAGTAAGTCCGTTGATGAGTTTAGGCAATAAACACCGTTATTCTCGGTTTTGAATATTACAGTAGAGCGTCAAATCGTTTGAGATCGTTACTAATTGCAATAAAGTCAAACGTTTTGCGGATGAACTTACACCCCGATAAAGTTACCCGCTGTATAAACAGTGTAACTTCGTGTCCAGAGAAAGAAATAAGTCTCCGCATGAGTGACGGGCACTTTAAATTCATGTATGAAGTCGGAGTTCGGTGGTCAAACAATTCGACAACGTTACCATCTTCCCCGTGAGTCGAACACCTACGTCAGTAGCTTCAGCTTTCCTGTGATTCCGAAAGTCAATGCAACAATTCCGGTGGTCATTCCGCTGGACAGAACTGGCTTCGTACACCCTATTTCATGGTATAAATACTAAAGACCAAGGGCAAACCTATGTAGGATATTTGTATTGATACAGAGCCAAACTTTATAGCAGAGGCATTGCCTTCCGAGAAGCTAACGCGCTGTATCGACTTTATATCTTCGTATTCTGGTGAGCAAATTAGTATGCATTTTAGTGACTGGCATATTAATTTCATGTATGAATTAGAAGATCGATGGCCATACCTTTCGGGATCGATACCACACTCGATGACAATTGAACGCCTGAGTCAATAGCTTCGTCTATGCTATAATTCCGAAAGTCAGTTCAGGTATTCCGGGAGTAAATTCGTTGGGTGGTATTGGCAATAGACACCGCAATCCACGGTATGAATATTAATGTGGAGAGTGAAACCGTCGGAGGATATTACCAATTCGAATGAAGTCAATCTTCCTGCCGAATACCATAACTTCCGAGTGACTAGCACGTTGTAGCGAGTGTCTTGGTTATTGTTCACGGAATCAAGTAAGTAAACATACTAGAAGATGGACACCACATATCCATGAATGCATATCATAATGGAGAGGCAAACCATTCGAGAACGTTACCACCGTCAATGAGAGTCGAACGGATATGTCAATAGCTCCACCTATCCTGTGATTTCGAAAGTAAAACGAGGTACTCCGAGAGTAAATCCGCTGACGAGTATTGGCAATTGTCACCTTTATTCACGGTTTGAATATTACTGTAAAGCGTTAAACTATTTGAGAGCGTTCCAAATTAGTATAAAGCCATACATTTTGACGAATAAAGCCGCACCTTTCGCGAACCACACATCCTACATAGACAGTATATGTTCGTGTTCACAGAGTGAAATTAGTATTCACTTCTCTGACGGGCACCGTAACTTCATGTGCAAATTAGTAGATCGAGGGTCAAAGCACTCGAGAACGTTACCACCACCTGTGAGGGACGAACATCTAAGTCAACACATTCACCCGTAGTCGAGGTTCCGAAAGTCAAGCGTGCAATTCCAGGAGTAAGACCGCCGAACAGTATAGGCAATATGAACCTTAATCAACGAACTGAATATTAATCTAGAGAGTCAATACGTTGGAGAACATAACCAATTTTTATATAGTCATACAAATTAACGAATATTTTACCTTCCTACAACGTAACTCACTGTATAGAGTATCATGCTTAGTACTCACGGAGGAAAATTAGTAGGCAGTTTAGCAGACGGATCGCTTCTTTCATGTGAAAATAGCAAAATCGATAATCGAACCGTTGGCGGGTGGTCCCAACTGCATTGAAAGTCGCACATCTATGTCAATAACTTTACCTATCCCGTGATTGCGAATGTCAGAACACGTATACTAGGAGTAAAGGCGCTCAACAGAGTTTGCAATAGACACCTTAATCCAATGCATGAATATTAAGGTTGCGAGTGAATCCGAGGGAGAAAAATACCTATTCGTACAAAATCATCCTTTTTACCCATACCATACATTCCGAGAACACAAGCCGTCGGTGCGAGTGTCTTGCGTCGGGTTGACAGGAATGTATAAGTAGCCATTTTAGCAGACGAACACCCGATTTTCATGAAATAGTCGAATAGTCAAACCTGATATTGCGGAGAAAATGCGCTGTAGACTATTGGTAAGGGACACATTAATTCAAGGTTTGAATGTTCAAGCAGACCGTCAAACTGTTGTGGAACGTTGCATATATGTATAGAATCAAAAACTTTACCGATTGCCCTACCTTCTGGGAATCTAGCCCGCCGTATCGCGAGTATAACGTCGTTTTCAGAGGATCAAATTAGTAAACATTTTAGTGACGTGGTCCTAAATTTGAATATAAATAAGAAGATCGAGGGTCAAAACGATCGAGAACGTTACTACCGTTTATGAGACTCGAAAGGATAAGTCACTAGCTTCAGCTATCCCTATATTCCGAGAGTCAATCCAGGTTTTCCAGGTCTAAATACGCCGACGTTTATTGGCAATTGACACCTTAGTTCACAGTTTGAATATTAATATAGAACGTCAAACCGTTTTTGAACGTCATCTCCCTCCTTGAAAATCAAACCGATAAGACAATAGATCCATATATCCTTTAATTCCGAGAGTCTAATCAGGTATTCCGGGAGTAAATGCACTGCACAGTATTGGCTTTATACCCCCCCCCCACAAATTCACTACATCAAGATCAAGATTAAAGAACAGTGTAAAACCGTTGCAGAACGTTACCTTGTTCACCGAATACCATACCTTCCGAGAACCCATGTTCGTCAATCTTTTGACCAAATGCCTTATCATCCGAGATCCAAACTCGCTGCAGCGAGTGTCTTGATTAATGTTCTCGGAAACAAATTAGTAGACACGTCAGCAGACGCGCACTACCTTTTCATGTAAAAATAGCAAAATCGAAAGTCAAACCGTACGAGGTAGGTACCACCTTCTTCGAGAGACAAACAGCTCAGCCAATTGCTCCACATATCCTGTTATTACGAGAGTATAATCCGGCGCTCCTAGAGTATATCCGCTGAACAGTATAGGGTATAGAGACCATAATTCGCGGCTTGTACATTAAAATAGCGTGACAAATCGTTTGAGAACGTTACCAATTGCTATAAAGTGAAACACTTTACCGAAGACCTTACCCTCCGGAAAACTAACCCGCTATATCCAGATTATATCTTCGTATTCTGAGAAGAAAGTAGCATTAATTTCAGATACGCGCAACATATATTTGATTATGAATTAGATGATCGATGGTTGAACCGTTCGAGAACGTTACCACCCTCTGCGAGAAACGATCGGCTAAGTTAGTAGCTTCACCTATACTGTGGTTCCGAGTGTCAAACCAGGCATTTCGGGATTAAATCAGGTAATAAGTATTGCCAATAGAACACTCAATTCACGGTATGAATACTAATGCAGAGAGTCAAACCGCTGTAGAACGTTACCAGTTGCTATAAGTCAAACGTATTACTGAAGACCTTACCCTGCGAATATCTAGTACGCTGAATCGAAAGTACAGCATCGTGCTCAGAGGAACAAATTACTATGTACTACAGAGTCGGGCACCTTAATCCGATGTATGAGTTAGAAGGTCGAGGTTATAATCGATCGAGAACGTTACAGCCCTCTTAGAGGGTCAATCGGATAAGTCAATGTATCCGCCTATCTTGACATTCTCAGAGTCAAACCAGGCTTTTCGGGTGTAGATCTGCTGTACAGTATTGGCCTTATACACTATTTCACAGTAAAAATATTAAACTACTGATCTCAACCGTTGTAGTTCGTTACTTATTGCTATAGAGTCAAACATTTCACACAAGGGCCTACGTTCGAGAATCGAAAACGCTGTAACGAGAGCATAACTTCGTGTTAAGAGAAAGGCATTAGTATTCATTTTAGTTATTGGCATCATAGGTTCATGTATGAATTATAAGGTGGAGAGTCATGTCTTTACAAAACGTTACGTACTTCTTTGACACTCGCACACCAAAGAAAATAGCATCCTCTATACTCGAGAATCCGAGAGATACACCTGGTGGAGAGTCAATTCGTTGGAGAACATAACCAGTAGGTATTAAGTCAAACCTTTTGCCCATACAGCTTACCTTCCTAGAACCTAACCTGCAGTATCGAGTAACATTCTAAGTGCTCACCGAAAGAGATTAGTAGACTTTTTAGAAGACGCAAAGCTTTTTTTCATGTAGGAATAACAAAATCTATGGACAAATCGTTCAACAGCGTTCCCACCTTCTTTGAGAATCGAACGGCTGACTTTGTAGCTTCACCGATCCTGTAATTCTGAGAAGCCAACCAGATATTCCTCCAGTAAATCCGCTCTACTGAATTGGCAATGAACACCTTTATTCACGGTTTTACTATAAGAAGTAGAACGTCAAACCGTTTGAGAACGTTAGCAATTGGTATAAGCACAAAGGTTTACAGTATACCTTTCCATCCCAGACCCTAACTCGCTGTATTGACAGTATGCCTTCGTGTGCAGGAAAAGAAATTAGTATTCATTTCAGCGGCGGGCACCGTAATTTCGTGCATGAATTAGATTGTCGAAGGCCAATCATTTCCAGAGCACTAACACGTTCGCTGACAGTGGAACGCCAAAGACAATAGCTTCTGCTATCCTGTGGTTCCGAAAGTTAAAGTAGGTATACCGGGAGTCCATCCACTGTACAATATCCGCTATAGCGTATTGGCATCGTATACCCTATTTCATGGTATAAATTTTAATGTCCAGAGTCAAAGCTTTGTGGGAGGTTACGCATTGAAGTAGTGCCAGACATTAGGTTTGACTCTATTACTGTACGACACGTTCTTCGACGGTTTGACTCTACACATAATTATTCATTCCGTGAAATGAGGTGTCTATTGGCGAAACAGTTCAACATATTTACTCCCGCAATACATGGTTTTACTCACGATATAACAGGGTAGAAGAAGCTATTGACGTAGCCGTGCGACTCTATAAAAAAGATGCTATCGTCCTCGATCAGTTTGACTCTCGATTTTGCTATTCATACGTGGCACAGTGGTGTTCGTCTGCTGAGCTGTCTACTCACATGTTTCCGTGAACACTAAGATCCACACTCGCTACAGCGGATTAGGATCTCGGAACGTAAGGTGCTGCGTAAAAAGTATTACCTTATGTTAATTGATAATGTTCTCCGGCGGTTCGACCCAGTAGCCTAATATTTATACAGTGAATTAAGGTGTGTATGGCCAATACCCTTCAGCGGATGTACTCCCGGAATACCGGCTTTGCCTCTTGGAAGTACGGGATAGGTGTAGCTACTAACTTAGCAGTTCGTCTCTAACACAAGGTGGTAACGTTCTCCATGGCTTTGAATCTCGATATTCTAATTCTTAAATGAATTTAAGGTGCCGTCACTAAATTGTATACTATTTTGTTACTCGAAACATGAAGCTGCACCCTCGATACGGCTGGTCATCTTCTCGGACGGTAAGGCATTGTGTAAAATGTTTGACTTTCTATCAATTGTTACGTTCTCACACGGTTTATCGATCTATTTCAATATTCAATCCTCGAATTGAGGTATCTACCGCCAATTCTGGACAGCGCGTTTACTCCCGGAATATCTCCTTTGACTTTCTAAACCACAGGATGTATGATGCTACTGGCGTAACCATTTCAATCTGAAAGAACGTGGTATCTTTCTCGAACGGTTTGACCCTTCATCTTATTACTCATAATGAAATTAAGGTTCACGTCACTTGAGTGTGCAATAATTTGACCCTCTAAACACGAAGTTATACTCTCGACGAAGAGGGCGAGGTTGGCGGGAGTTTCCGCCGTCGGAAAAACGTTTGATTGCATCGAAATTGGTAACGTTCACAATCGCGATCACGCTCTACTTTAATATACAGACGGCCAGATGAGGCCCCCATTCCTAATACTTTGAAGCGGACAGGCTCCCGGAATATCTGGTTTGACTTTCGGAATTTCAGGATATGTGTAGCTATTTACTTAGCCGTTCTACTCTAACAGAGGGTGGTATCGTTCTCGAACCGTGAGACAACCGATCTTGCAATTCATGAATGAAATCAAGGTGCTCATCACTAAAATGAACAGCAATTCGACCCTCAGAACTCGATGTTATATTCTAGATACAGCGGGCTAGTTTTTCAGAGGGAAAGATCTTTGATAATACGAGTGACTTTACACCAGATGCTATTGTTCTCAATCAAATTGGCACTCTACTTTAATATGCAAACCCTGAAGTGAAGTGTCTGCTACCAATACTGTTCAGCGGATTTACTGCAGGAACACCTGGTACGATTTTCGGAATCGCACAGTAGGGGAAGCTACCGGAAGGATAGGTATTGGGTAAAAGAAATGACTCTATACCAATTGGTCATATTCTCCAACGGTTGGTCTCTCAACCTTAGTATTCGTGTTGTGATGTAAGGTGTCTTTGGCCAATACTGTTCAGTGGATTTACTTCCGTATTACCTGACGTGGCTCTTCGATTCCCTGGATAGGTGAAGCGATTGACTTAGCCGTCCGTCTTACACAGAAGGTGGTAACGTCCTCGAACGGTTCGACTCTCTACCTTCTCATTCCTGCTGGAAGTTAAGGTGATCGTCACTAAAATGTATACTAGTTCCGCCCACTGAACAATACCTTATTCCTTCGATACAATGGGTAAGATATTCTTGAGATAAGATCTTGTGTATCACGTTTGATTTCATAAAAATTGGTATGGCTGGCAACCATCCTGACGCTCTGCTATAATATTCAATCCGTGAATTAAGGTGTCTATTGCCAATACTGTACTGCGGCATTACTCCCGGACTACCTGGTTTGACCGCCAGAATCCCAGGATAGGTGAAGCTACTGACCTAGCCGTTCGACTCTCGAAGACGGTGGCAATGTTCTCGAACGGTTTGGTACACAATCTTCTATTACGTACATGAATTGAAGGCCCCCGTCACTGACATGTATACTAATTAGCATCCCTGAACACAAAGTTATACTCTTGACACAGCTGGTAAGGCTTCTTGGAAATTAAGGCCGTCGGTAGAAAGCGTGTCTTTATACATATTGATTATTACACACCCGCATGAATCAAAACTTTAATATCCATACCGAGAAATGGAGTGTCTATTACCAATACTGTTCTGTTCATTTACTCTAGGAATACCTGGTTTGATTCTCGGAAATATAAGATAGGTGAAGCTATTGACTTAGACGATTAACACTCAAAGAAGTATGTGAGGTTCTCGTACGGTTTGACTTTCGATTTTGCCATACATTCATGAAAATAAATTGCCCGTCTTATAAAATGTATACTCATTTGTTTCCGTGATTACTATGCATGGCCCTTCCTACAGCGGGTAGGTCTGTTCGGGAAGTAAGGTCTTAGGAAGTGTGTTTGATTCTATGCGAATAGGTAATGTTGTGCACCGGTATTACGAACAACGTTAATATACGAATTGTGATTTATGGTATCAATTACGATTCATGTGCATCAGCAAGACTCACGGAGTACCTGGTTTGACTCTCGGAATCACCAGGCGGGTGAAGCTAGTGACATAGCCGCTCGGTTCTCAAAGAAGTAGGTAACGTTCTCGAAAACTCAGAACCTTGATCTTCCATTTCATGCATGACATTAATATGCCCGTCACTAATATGTATTCTGATTTGCGTGTCTGAACACGAAGTATTACTCCTGATAAGGCAGGATATATTCTAGGAAGGATAGGCAATCAGTAAAAAGGTTGACTCCATACCAGTAGGTATCGTTCTACAACGACATGACTCTGTACATTACTATTTATACAGTGGATTAATGTGCCTATTGTCTATACTATACTGCCGATAGGCGCTTCCTATTCCTGGTCTGACTCTCGGAATTGCAGGGTAGGTGAAGCTATTGACATAGGCCTACGACTCTATAAAAAGGATGCTATCTTTGTCGATCAGTTTGACTCTCGATTTTGCTATTCATACGTGGCTCTGAGGTGTCCGTCTGCTGAAATGTCTACTCATTTGTTTCCGTGAAAACTAAGCTCCACACTCGCTACAGCTGATTAGGATCTCGGAAGGTAAGGTGTTGGATAAAAAGTATTACCTTATGTTAATTGGTAATGTTCTCCGGCGGTTAGAACCAGTAGCTTAATATTTATACAGTGAACTAAGGTGTGTATGGCCAATACCCTTCAGCGGATGTACTCCCGGAATACCGGCTTTGCCTCTTGGAAGTACAGGATAGGTGTAGCTACTGACTTAGGAGTTCGTCTCTAACACAAGGTGGTAACGTTCTCCATGGCTTTGAATCCCGATATTCTAATTCTTAAATGAATTTAAGGTGCCCGTCACTAGAATATAAACTAATTTGTAACTCTGATCGCGAAGGTATACTCTCGATGCAGCGGGTTAGTTTTTCGTAGGGTAATGTCGTCGCTAAAACGTTTGACATTAAACCAATTGGTAACGCTCTCAAACAGTTTGACGCTCCATATTAATATTCAAACGGCGTAATAAGGTGTCAACTCCCAATTCTGTTTAGAGGACTTACTACTCGGTTTTCCTGGGTTGACTCTTGGAATCACGGGATAGGTGAAGTTATTCACTTGATCGTTCCAATCTCCAAGGGGGCAGTAATTTTCATGATCAGTCTGTGTTCCGATCTTCTAATGCATACACGAAATTAAGGTGCCTGTCACTAAAATGACTACTAATTCGCTTCTCTGAACACGAAGTAATGCCCTCAATAAAGCGGGCTTGCCTCTTGGAAAGAATGGCCTTCGGTAAAAGGTTAGACTGTATACGAATGGGTAAAGTTGTACAATGGCTTGACCACCTGCTATAATATTCGAACAGTGAATGATCGTACGGCAGATCGAGCAACACTACTCTACGGTCTCCGTTAATTTCATTCGACATGATTTTGAACCGCAAGCAATTCTTTCTCATTTTTATATTTATATACAATACTGCAATTCACTGCTATGGTCATTACAATTGTTTTCGGAATTGTTAGTTCTATAGTTCTATTGTTAGTTAAAAAAATTGTATTTCAGAATGCAAGTGTCTTTGGAACTAGTTCAGTGCACGTTTATGACATTATTTTGCTTAACTAACTGTTACTGTGTATGACTGTCTGTATACGAACCTAAGCTGACGGGACAACACTACTGGAGTGCACTTGCAGTTGCGTTCGGTACATCGTAGCGACAATAGTGTATGATTATCGATAATTTCTTCAACCTCGATATTGTATCGTATGCATTTTTTCCCATTTTTCCATTTATTTCCACAAACTGTAACGTAGAGTTATGATATTTTCGATATTTTCGCAATATTCAATTTGCATTTTCGAAAATTGTATTTCTTAGTAAAAGTGGCTTTTGCAATTAGTTGTGTGAATGCTTATGTGAACATTGCGTTAAATTCTTTGTTATCTTATATGATTGTCTAAATACGTATATATGCTTCCTGAGCGTCACAAATAGAGTGGTCTTGCTGTTTCATTTGGCATATCGGTGCGACACTACTGAATGATTTTCGATAATTTATCTATCCATGATACTGTACCATATGCATTGTTTCCCAGTCTTCCATTTATTTATACATGCTGTACCTTACTGTTATGGTATCTTCAATTTGGTTCAAAATTTTCGTCTTTTATTTAAATGAATTTGTTTACTCTTAATAGTGTCATTGGAACTTGTTGAGTCTACGTTAGTGGCAGTATGTTGTTAAATAGAAAGTTATTTCATATGATTGTCTGCATACGTCGCTACGCTGTTTGTGCAACACGACTTGCGAGGTCTTGCTGTAGCGTCCGACAGAACGGAGCGACCCAGCTATGTGGTCTTTGTTAAATTCTTTAACCTTAATGTTGTACCGTATGCAATCATTCGCATTCTTCATCTTCATCCCTACATGATGTAGTTCACATTTATGATATTTTCCATGTTTCTAAAAGTTTTCAATTTTGTTTTAAAAAACTGTATTCCTTAATAAATGTTTCTTTTGAGTTAGTTGAGTTTAGGTTTATGACAATATCATGTTAAATTCTCTGTTATTTTATATGACTATCTGTATACGTACCTACGCTGCCAGATCTACACGACTAGAATGGTCTTGTAGTTGCGTACGCAAGATTGGAGCGTCACTACTGGATGGTATTTGTTAATTCCATTAACCATGATTTTGTATCGTGTGCATTTTTTTGTATCTTCGTATTTATTTCAGCATTCTGTAATTTATTGTTCTGACATTTCTTTTTTTTTTTTAATATTCAGCTTCTTATGTAGAAAATTGTATTTCATAGAAAAAGAATTCTTGGATTTAGTTGACTGCACAATTATGACAATATTTTGTGAAACCCATTCGTTATTTTATACGCTTGTCACTATACGAAACTGCGTAGCCGATCGATTTCATAGTTATCATTTATTCCTTTAACCATAATATTGTACCGAACGCATTCCTTCGCAGTTTTCTATTTATTTACAAATACTGTAATTTACTGTTATGATATTTTCCATTTTCTTCGAAACTTGCAAGTTTTATTTTAAAAATTGTATTATTTCAGGAAAAGTGCCGTGTGAAATGGAGGAGATCACTTTCATGACAATATGTTGCAGAACACAGTGCCATTTTATATCACTGCCTGTATACGTACCTACGTTTCCCGAGCGACACGACTGGAGTGGTCTTGCAGTCGGGTTCGGTAGATTGGAGCGACACTATTGCATAGATCTTGTTAATTTCTTTATCCTTCGTTTTATACCGTATGAATTTTCCCCATTGACATATTTATTTATACAAGCTGTAGATTACTGTTAGGATATTTTGGATTACTGTCAAAATTTTCAATTTTTAATACACATAATATTTATTTGTTAGGAAAAGTGTGTTTGGAATTAGTTGTGAGTACGTTTACGACAATAATCTGATAAAATGATTGTTATTTCATATGATTGCGTGCATACGTACCAGCCCTTCCGGAGCGTCAGGAATGGTGTGGTCTTGCAGTTTCGTTCGGCAAATCGGTGCAACACTACTGCCTGATATTCGATTATATATCTATCTATGACACTCAACTGTATTCATCGTTTCCCAGTCCTTCATTTATTTATACATACTGTAATTTACTGTTTTGATATAATCCGTTTTTCTCATAGTTTCTAATTTTTAAATTCATATATTTCTTCATAGCAAAGGTGTCTTTGGAATTAGTTGAGTGTACGTTTATGACATTATTTAGGGCAATTTGATGGCAGTATTACTTGATTGCCTGTACACGTACAAACGCTGCCGGTACAACACGAATGTGGAGGCGTTGTAGTTGCGTAGGCAGATCGGAAGCGACAATAGCGTATGGCACTTGTTTCTTCTCTGTACATGTACCAATGTAGCGTAAGCATTGATAGGCTGGATTTTATTTATTTCTACATACTGCAATTTACTTTTAGGAAACTTTCGACTTGTTTCATATCTTCTAGTCTTCAATTTCAGAAACTGTATTTCTTAGAAAAAGTGTTTATGGAATTTGTTGAGTGTACGTTTGTCAACGTAATATTCTTAACCTATCGTAGTTTTACATTGTTGGCCGTATAGGTGTCCACGCAGCCGGAACAACACGACTGGCGAGGTCTTGTAGTCGCGTACGGCAGATCGAACCGGCACAACTGGGTGGTCGTCCTTAATTACTTTAAAAACAATGTTGTACCGTATTCAGTCTTTCGCAATTCTCTGTTTATTTAGAAATACCGTAATTTACTCTTACGATATCCTTAACTTCCTCCGATGATTCCAATTGTTATTTAAAATATTGTATTTCTTATTAAAAGTATCTTTGGAATTAGTTAAGTGTACGATTATGATAATGTTTTGCTATACTTACTGTTATTTCATACGGTTGCCTGTATGCGCACCTATGCTTCCAAAAAGACACGGCTATAGTGAATTTGAAGTTTCGTGCGACAGAAAGGAGCGACACAACTGGATGGTCTTCGATAATGTTTTTAGCCTTGATATTGTACAGTATGAATTTTTTCCCAGTTTTTCATTTATTTGTACATACTGTATGCTACTACTGTGATATTTTCAATTCTCCTAAAAAATACAATTTCTGAAAGAAAAATTGGAGGGTTTGAATACAACAGGAAATATCATAACAGTAGATCACAGAATGTACTAATAAGTAGTGAATATCGAAAGAATGCATTCGGCACAATATCAAGAAAGTCGAAAATATTTGGACAGTAAATTGCAGAATGTATATATAAAGTAAAAATTGGGAACAAATGCATAAAAATAAACAGGAAACTGCGAATGAATGGATACGGTACTATATTGAGTATATTGAAATTAACAAAGACCATACAGTCGAGTTGCTCCGACCTACCGAACACAACTACGAGGACATTCCAGTCGTGTCGCACTGAAAGCGTCGGTATGTACACAGACAATCATATAAAATAACAATAAGTTTAACATAATATTTTCATAAACGTAAACTCAACTAACTCAAAAGACAATATTATTAAGGAATACAACTCTCAAAATTGAAAATTGACAATTTTGAAAAAAAAATCCAAGATATGAAAGCAGTAAATTACTGTATGATTAAATAAATGGAGGAACGGGATTAAATGCATACCATACAAAATTAAGTTTAACGAAATTAACTACGACCCTCCAGTAGTGGCGCATCGATCTGTCGTAAGCAAATACAGGACATTGCCATTAGTGTCTCTCCGGCAGCGTAGGTACGTATACAGACAATCAGGTTAAATACGAATAAGATCAACATAATAATGTCATAAATGTAGACACAATAAATTCCAAAGGTGCTTTTACTATCAAACTCAATTTCTTCAATGATAAATTGATAATATCGAAGAAAATCGAAAATATCGTAACAGTAAATGACAGTATATATAAATAAATCCAGACTGGAAAAAAATGCATGCGGTGCAATATCTAGGTTAGAGAAATTACCGCAGATCACACAGTACTGCTGCTTTGCTCTGCCGTACGCAACTACAAGACATCGCCAGTCGTGTTACACTGGTACCGTACGTTCGTATAGAGAAAATCATACAAAATAACAATATGAATAACAAAATATTGGCATAAACGTACACTCAACTATTTCCAGATACAATTTTACTAAGAAATCCAATTTTTGAAATTATCAATTGTAATTTTGGATGAAATCGCGAATATCAAAACAGTAAATAATGATATGTACAATTAAACAGAAAAGCGAACAGAATGCATACGCTACGATACCACGATTAATGAAATTTACGAAGACCAGCCAGCATTGCCGCTCCGATCTGCCGAACACAACGACAAGTCCACTTTTGTCTTGTCGCACCGAATGCGTAAGTACGCATAGAGGCAATCATATAAAGCAACAAAAAGATTAGCAAAATAATGTCATAAGCGTACACTCACATAATTCCCATGACACATTTACTGAGAAATACAATTTTTGATATTCACAATTGGATATTTGAAAGAAAATCGGAAATACCATGCGTGTAAATTGCAGTACGTAGAAATAAATATAAAATTGCGAAAGGTGCATACGGTATAATATTAAGGTTAAAGAAATTAACCTTGATCATACCCTAGTTTCGCTCCGATCTACCGAATGCAAAAACAGGATACTACAGCCGTGTCGCTTCGACAGCGAGGATACTCATACAGACAATCATATGATATAACAATGTTTTTCACAAGATAATGTCATAAACGTACACTCAACTAATTTTAAAGGCGCAATTACTAAGAAATACAATTTTTTTACATAAAAATTGAAAATTTCGATCAAGATCGAAAATATAACAACAGTAAGTTGCAGTATCTATAAACAAATAGAAAGCTGTGACAGAGTGCATATGGAACAAATTCAAGGATATGGAATTGGCTGAAACCATACAGTAATGCCGCTTCGGACTGCAGTGTACAACTACAAGTCCTCGATATAACTTTATCTGACCTGTGATAGCATGGGTATAAGCAGGTATTCCGGTCGTAATACCGCTGAATAGTATTAGTGATAGACACATTAATTAGCGGGTTGAACATTAATGTAGAGCGTCAAACTGTTTGCGTGCGTTGCCAAATTGTAAAAAGTCGAACGTTTTACTGGAGACCTTTCACTTCGAAAGCCTAACCAGCTGTATCGATGGTATGACTCCGTGATCAGTGGAACAAATTAGTAGACGCTCTAGCGACCAGCACCGTAGTTTCACGTATGGGTAAGATGATAGAGGGTCAAACTGTTATGGAGCTTTACCACGTTCTCTGATAGTGGTACGGCTAAGACAATTGCTTCTGCTCTCCTGTGATCCCGGGAGCAGAAGCAGGTATTCGGGCCGTCAATCCTCTGAACTGAATCAGCAATGGACACCATAAATCACGGGTTGATGTTAAAGTAGTTCGCCTAGCCGTTTGAGACCGTTACCAATTGGTATAAGGACGAAAATTTTACCGAGGGCATTACTTTCCGAGGAGCATAACCCGCTGTAGGGAGTGCCCTGAATAGTGGTATTCGAATCAAATTATTAGACATTTGAGCAGACGGACACAATATTTTGGTGTATGAACAGCAAAATCGAGACACAAACTGTATGAGATCGTTGCCACCTGCTTTGAGAGACGCACAGTTACGTCTATAGCATCACCTATCCTGTGGTTTCGTAATTGAAGCGAGGTATCACAGGAGTAAATGCGCTGAACAGGATTGGCAGAACACACCTAAATTCACGGCTTGAATATTAAAGTGCAATGTGAAACCGTTTTAGAACGTTACATATACGTATAGGGGTCAAACGTTTTACCGAAGGCCTTACCTTCCGAGAACCAAATCCGCTGTGTCGAGAGTATAACATCGTGTTGATGGATGCAAGTTAGTATACATCTTAGTGACGCCACCATTAAATTCGTGTATGAAGTAGAAGTTCTAGAGTCAAGACGCTCGAGAACGTTGCACACCTTCTGTAAGAGACGAACGGCTAAGTCAATAGCTTAACCTATACTGTGATTCCGAGAGCCAAACCAGGTATTCCGCGAGGAAATCCAATGAACAGTGTGGTCAACCGACGCCATAATTCACGGCTTGGGTATTAAAACGGAGCGCCAAGCCCTTTGAGAACGATATCAATTCGTATAAAGTCATTATTTTTACCGATTACCTTACCTTCCGAGAACCGATCGCGCCGTATCGAGTGTCTTGCTTATTGTTCGCAGAAACAAATTAGTCGACATATTCGCAGACAGACACCACATTTTCATGAATAAATATAAAAATCGACAGCAAAGCCGTTGGAGAACGACAAAACCACTTTTAGGCAATAACGGCGATGTGAATGGCTTCACCTATCCAGTGATTCCGACAGTCAGGCCAGGTATCCAGTGAGTAAATCTACTGAACGGTATTCGCAAAAAACATTTTAATCCACGGCTAGAATATTAAAGTTGGTTGTCAAGCCGTTTGAGAACGATCTCGATTTGTACAAAGTCAAACGATTACCGGAGGCGTATACTTCCGCGAATCTGAACGGCTCCATCGAGACTATATCTTCGTGTTCTGAGAAGGAAAATAGTATTAATTTCAGTGACGGGCACATTAGCTTCATGTATGTATTAGAAGATCATGCGTCAAACATCTTGGGAGCGCTGCCACCTTCTGTTAGACACCAACCGCTGCGCCAATTGCTTCACCTATCCTTTGGTTGGTAAAGTCAAACCAGATATTCCTGAACTAAGGCCGCTGAACAGTATTGGCAATAGACACATTAATTCACGGTTTGAATATTAGTGTTGAGCGTCCAACCGTTTTATATCATTATCAATTAGCGTAAAGTCAAACGTCTTACCGATGGCTTCACCTTCCGCGAACTTCACCCGCTGCATCGAGAGTATTACTTCGTGACCAGCGAAGCACATTAGTATACATAAAACAGACAGGCACCATTGTTCCGTGTATGAACTAGAAGATCTCGGGGCAAACCGATGAAACCTCTGCCATGTTCGCTGAGAGTGGAACGGTTAGGAAAATAGCATCTGCTATTCTGTGATTCCGAAAGTAAAACCAGGTATTCTGGGAGCACATCCGCTGGACAATATTGGCAATAGACTGATTATTCACGGTATGAATATGAAGGTAGAGCGTCCAACGGTTATAGAGCCTTATCTTTTTATATAGAGTCAAAATTTTACCGAGAAAATTTTTACTTCTGTAGAAAGATGCACGGTATAGGTATAGTTAACATTGTACACACAGTATGACGGTCTCCTTTAATATTCATACCGTGAAGTAAGGCGTTTATTGCAAATACTGTACGGGCATTTACTCCCGGAGTACCTGGTTTGACTGTCGGAATCACACGATAGGTGAAGCTATGGCCTTATCCAGGCGACTGTCAAAAGAGGTGTTAACGTTCTCGGACGATTTGACCCTCCATCTTCCTCTTGATATATGCAATTAAAGTGTCCGCCTGCTAAAGAGTCTACTAATTTGTTTCCCTGAACATTAAGCAAGACACTTGCTGCCGCGGGTTAGGCTTTCGGAGGGAGTGGTATGCGGTACAAAGTGTGACCATATACCAGTAGGTACAGTTCTACGATGGTACGATTCTGTATATTACTATTTATACCACAATTTAAGGTAGTTTCTGCGAATACCGAACTACACATTTGCTCCCGGAATACGTAGTTTGACCCTCGGAATCACAGGATATGTGAAGCTACTGTGACATAGATGTTCGACTTTAACACATGTCGGCTACGTGCAGGAGCGGTTTGGCCATGAATCATAGGATTCCTATATGAAGTTAAGCTGCTCGTCAATAAAATTTATACTAATTCGTCCCACTTAACACGATGTTATACTCCCAAAACAGCGGGTTTGTTTCTCGGCTGGTATGGCATTCTGTATGCAGTTTGATCCCACACCTATAGGTAATGTTCTACGACGCCTTAACGGCATGCGTTAATATTCAAACAGTGAATTGAGGGGTCTATTGCCCATACTGTTGAGCGGATTAACTTCCGCTCAACCTGGATTGCCTCTGCGAATCACAGGATAGGTGGAGCTATTGTCTTAGCTGCTCCTCTGTAACAGAAGGTGGTAACGTTCTTGAGGGCTTTGAATCTCGATATTCCATTTGTTAAATGAATTTAATGTGCCGTCACTAAATTGTATGCCATTTTGTTTCTCTAAACATGAAGCTATATTACCGATACGGCTGGATATCTCCTCGGACGGTGAGGCATTTTGTAAAATGTTTGACTATATATCAATTGTTACGTTCACACACGGTATAACGATCGACTTCAATATTCACTCCGCGAATTAAGATATCTATCGCCAATGCTGTAGAACTAATTAACTCCCAGAATAGCTCGTTTGACTTTCCAAACCACAGGATGTATGAAGCTACTGACATAACCGTTTGAATCTCAAAGAAGGTGGATACGATCTCGAACGGTTTGATATTCGATCTTCTAGTTCATACATGAAATTAAGGTGTCCGTCTGCTTAGTTTGTTTCCCTGATCCCGATGCGATACCCCCCGACACAGCGGGTTATTTTCTCGGAAGGTTAGGTGTCTGGAAAGGAGTATAACGTTACACCAAATGGTAACGTTCTCCAGCGGATCGACTCTGTACTTTAATATACATACAGTGAGTAGAGGTGTTTATTGCCAATGTTTTTCTGGATATTTACTCTTGGAATACCTAATTTGCCTCTCGGGATCATAGGAGAGCTGCAGCCTTTGGCCTAGGCGTTCGACTCTCAATCAAGCTGGTTAGGCTCCCGAATAGTTTGACGATATTTCATCTAATTCATACATCAGAACAAGGTGCCGGTTACTATCCTGTATACTAATTTGTATCTCTGATCGCGAATTTATATCCTCGATGCAGCGGGTCAGGCCCTCAGAAGGTACGGCCTTCGGTAGGACGTTTGCCTTTATACCATCAGGAAACGTTCTAAAACGGTTTCATGCTGCACTTTAATATTCAAACCGCGAATGAAGGTATCCATGACGAATAGTGTACAACAAATTGACTCCCGTCATACCTGGTTTGCCTATAGGAATAGCAGGATAGGTGAAGCTATGCACTTAGCCGCTCGACTCCCAAAGAAGGTGGGATCGATCTCGAGCGGTTTGACCCACGATCTTGCAATTCATACATGAAGTTGACATGCCCGTCACTAAAATATGTAGTAATTTGCTTTTCTGAGCACGCAGTCATACTCTCGATACAGCGAGATGAGTCCTTAGGTAAAAAGTTTGACTCTACAGAAAACGGCAACGCTTTACAACATTTTGACTATGTACGTTAATATCTATAGCCTGAAATAGGACGTCTAATGCCAATACTGTACTGCGGATTTACTTCCGGTATACCAGGTTTGGTTCACGTAATCACAGGAGTGGTGAAGCTATTTACTGAATCTTTCGGTTATAACCGAGGGTGGTATCGATCGCGAAAGGGTTGATCCTCGAGCTCCTGACGCGTACATGAAATGAAGGTGACCGTCACTAAGTTTTATATTAATGTGTTTACCTAAACACGGCGCTATATTCTCGATATAGCGGGTTAGCTTCTCGAACGGTACGGCATTCTGAAATATGTTTGACTTTATAGCATTTGTAACGCTCTCACAAGGTGTTACGCTCTATTTTAATATTCAATCTGCGATTGAAGGTATCTATTGCTAGTACTCTGCAGAACATTTAGTCCCGGAATTTCTCGTCTGACTTTCTGATTCACAGGATGTATGAAACTGTTGTCTTAGCCCTTTGAATCTCAAAGAATGTGGTAACTTTCTCGAAAGGTTTTAAGCTTGATCTCCTTATTCATATGAAAATTAAGGTCCATGCCAATAAAATGTACATTAATTTGATGCTCTGAACACGAAGTTATACTCGCAATGAAACGGGTGTGGTTCGCTGAAGTTACGGACTTCGGTAAAAACGTTTGTCTTCATAAAAATTGGTTACGTTCACAAACGGCTTGACGCCGTATTTTAATATTCAAACCGTGAATTAAGGTATCTATTACGAATAGTGATCAGCAGATTTACTCCCGTAATGCCTGGTTTCTCTCCCTGAATCACAGGATAGGTGAAGCTGTTGACTTAGCCTTTCGAATTTCAAAATAGGTGGTAACTTTCTCGAACGCTTTGAACATAGATATTGTAATTCGGACATGAAATTAAGGTGTCAGTGTCTAAAGTGCATACTAATTTCCTTCTGTGAACACGAAGTTATGCTGCCGATACAGTGTGTTAGCATTACGGAAAGAAAGGCCTTCGGGAAATGTTAGACTATATACAAATAGGTAACGTTCTACATAGGTTCGATTCTGCAGCTTAATATCTATAGCCTGAAATAGGGTGTCCAATGCCAATGATGTACGGCGGATTTACTCCAAGAATACTTGGTATGGCTCTAGGTATCGCAGGATGGGAGAAAGCATTGACTTAGCCTTCCGACTCCTAAAGAAGGTTGTCACGTTCTCGAACGGTGTGACACGCGATCATCGAATTCAAACCGGAAATTAAGGTGGACGTTAATGAAATGCATACAAATTTATTTCTCTTGACTCGAAGTTATACTCTCGTTACAACGGGATTGGTTCACCGAATATAAAATATTGAGTAAAAGGTTTTATACCAATTGGTAATGTTGTTCGACGGTTTGGAACGCAAACTGAATATTCATGCAGTAAATTAAGGTGTCTAATGCCGATTCTGATCAGTGGATTTACTCCTGGAATACCTGGTTTGACTCTCGGAATCACGGAGTAAGTGAAGCTAGTGACTCAGCTGTGCGACTCACAAAGGTGGTAGTAACGGTCTCCACCATCCTCATTTGACGTTCCGAATCATACGATTGCTGATGCTATTAACGTAGCCGTTTGATTCTCTAGGGAAGTGGTAAAGTTCGCGAAAGATTTGACTCTCGATCTTCGAGTTTATTCATGAAATTTAGGTGCCTGTCACTAAAATTTATCGTAATGTGTTCCACTAAACAGAATGTTATACTCTCTATAAAAAAGGTTAGATCCACTGCAGGCAAGGCTTTCGGTAAATGTTTTTACGTCGATACAAATTGGTATTGTTCTCATACGCGGTGACGCTCTATTTTAGTATTCAACCCCTGGAATAATGTGTCCCTTTCCAATACTGCACAGCGGATTGACTCCCGGAATACTTGTTTAGACAATCGAATCATATGATTGGTGCAGCTATAGGCTTAACCGTTCGACTCCCAAAGAAGGTGGCGAATTTTTCGAACGGTTTGATTCCCAATTATTCTATTCCGACATAAAAATAAGGTGTCGGTCTGCTAAAATATCTACTAACATGTTTTCGTGAGCTCTAAGTGCGACACTCGCTACTGCGTGATATGTTCTAGGATGGCAATATATTCGGTAAAAAGAAGGACATTATACCAATTAGTAATGTTCTGCAACGGTCCCTACTTAAATATTCATAACTTAAATTATGGTGTGCATTGTCTATACTAAACGGCGGATTCAGTCCCGGAATTCCCGGATCGAATATCGGAATCACGGGATATTTGATGCTAATGACTTAGCTGTGCGAATCTCTCAGAAAGTACTATCGTTATGGAACAGTATGCCAATCGATCTCCTTATTCATACTTGAAATGAAGGCACCCGTCACTCAGAGGAATAATAGGACGTTTCTCGCAACAAGAATTTGGGATATCGATACAGCAGCATAGAATATCGGAGGGTATGGCCTTCGGTATAACGATTGACTTTATAGCAATTTGTAACGTTGTCAAACGGCTTGACGCTCTACTTTAATATTCATGCCGTGAATAAAGGTGCCTATTGCTATTACTGTTCAGCACATTTGCTCCTGGAATGCCAGGTTTCACTCTCGAAATCGCAACTATAGGTGATGCTGTTGACCCTGCCGTTCGATACTCAAAGAAGGTGGCATCATGCTCAAACGGTTTGACCATCGATCTTCTTATTGAGTCATGAATTAAGCTGCCTATCACTCAAATGCAAACTAATTTGTTTCCCGTATGACGAAGCTATAATCCCGATACGGCAGGTTAGCTGCACCAAAGGTAAGGGTTTCGGTAATGTGTTTGGGTCTACACCAATACGTATCAGCCACTCACGATATGACCGCCTACTTGAGAGCTAACTCCGATAATTCGGGTGTCTATTGCCAATGCTGCACAGGGATGAACTCCCAGAATGCCTGGTTTGACTATCGGTATCACAGGATAGTTGAAGGCGTTGACGTAGCTGTGCCACACTCAAAGAAGATGGCTGCGTTCTCGATCGGTTTGCCCTCGATGTTTCTATATATGCTGAAAAATAATGTATCCGTCAGCTAATATGTCTAATAATTTGATCACGTGGAAGCTAAGGAACACAATTGCTGAAGCGTGTGGCGATCCCGGAAGGTAAGGAATTGGGTAAAACGAATGACTTTATTCCAATTGGTAACGTTCTACGACAGTTGGACTCCCTACATTAATATTCATACCGTGATGTAACGTGCCTATTGCTAATACTGTTTAGTTGATTTTATCCCGGAATACCTGGTTTGACTATCCGAATTACTGGATAAATGAAGCTATTTTCCTAGCCGTTTATCTGTCACAGAAGGTGGCAACGCTCTTGATCGGCAGGACACTCGATCTTCTATTTCATGCACAAATTCATGGTGCCGTCACAAAATTGAATATTAGTGCGCTTCCCTAAACACGTAGCTGTACTATCGATACGGCGGGTTAGCTTCTCCGACGGTAAGGCATTGAGTGAAACGTTTGAATTTATAGCAATCAGTAATGGTCTCAGACGGCGAGACGCTCTATTTTAGTATTCACTCCGCAAATTATGGTACCAACTGCCAATGCTGTACAGCGGATTTACTCCCGGAATACCTAGTATGACTCCCGGAATCACGGGACAGGTAAAGCTCTTCACTTAGCCGTTCGTCCCTCACACAAGGTGGCAACGTACTCGAGAGGCTCGTCGCTCGATCTTCTAATTCGTACATTAAGTTAAGGTACTCGTCACTGAAATGGTGACTAACTTCTTTCTCAGAACAGGAAGTCATACTCTCGATACGGGCGGTTAGTTTTTCGCGGGATATGGTCTTCGGTAAGACGGTTGCATTAGCAATTGTGAACAATAGGTAACGTAGCAATTGGTGACAATCTACATCGGACTGACGACCTGCTTTGATATTCAAACCATGTATTAAATTGTCTATTGCCAATACTGTACATCGGATTTGCTTCCGGAATACCTGGTTTGACTTTCGGAATCATAGGATACGTGAAGCAATTGATGTAGCTGTTCGATTGTCAAGGAAGGTGGTAACGTACGCCAACGGTTTAATCCTCGATTTTCGAAATCAAACAAAAAATTAAAGTGCGCGACACGAGGATGTATACTAATTTGTTTCTCTGAACGCGAAGTTATACCATCGATGCAACGGGTGAGGATCTCGTAGGGTAGGCCATCTGTGAAATGTTTGACCCTGTACCAATTGGCGTTGTTCTACAACGGGTGGACTCCATATATTAATATCCGTACCGCACATTGCTGTGTCAACGGTGGGATACGTGAAACTACTGACTTAGTCGTTCGTATCTCACAGAAGGAGGTACCGTTCTCGAACGGGTTGAAACTCGGTCTTGTAATTCATGCATGAAATTAAAGTGTCGTCACTGATATGAGAACAAATTTATTTCCCTGAACACGAAGTAATACTCTCGAGAGGGCAGCGGGTTATTTTTTCGGTGGGTATGGCATTCTGTAAAGCGTTCGACTTTATATCATTTGCCAGCTTTCTCAAACAGATTGACGCACTACATTAATATACAAACCGCGAATTAAGGTGTCTATTGACAATAATGCACAGGGCATGTACTCCCGGAATTCCTGGTCTGACCCTCGGTACCGCACGATAGTTGTAGCTACTGACTAAGCCGCTCGACATTCAAAGAAGGTGACAACGTTCTCGAAAGGATTGACCATCGATCCTCTAATTTATACATGAAGATACGATCACAGTCACTAAAATGTTTACAAATATGATCCACTGAATACGAAGTTATACTCTCGATGAAGCGGGCGAGTTTCGTGGAAGGTACGCCCTACTGTGGAACGTTTGACTTTACAGCATTTGGTCACGTTCTCAAACGGATTGAGGCTCTACTTTAACATTAAAACGCAGAATTGAGGTGTCCATTGCCAGTACCCTTCAGCGGATATACCCCTGTAAAACCTGGTGTGACTTTCCGACACACAGTGTAGCTGAAGCTGTTGTGTTCTGCGTGCGATTTCACGAAGAAGTTGGTAACTTTCCCGAAAGGTTTAACACCAGATTTTCTTATTCATAACGAAATTATGGTCTCCGTCACTAAAATGTTTACTAATATGATCCACCGAACACGAAGATATACTCACAAAGAAGCGGATGAGGTACGCGGACGGTAAGCCATCCGGTGAAACGTTTGACTTTATAGCAATTAGTAACGTTCTCATCCGGTTTGTTTCTCTATTTTAATAGTGAAACCGGGAAATGAGGTATCTGTTGCCCATAATGTTCAGCGTATTTACTCCCGGAATATCTTGTTCGACTCTCTGAATCACCGGATGTGTGAAGCTATTGACTTGGCCATTCGTCTCACGCAGATGGTTTCAATGTACTCTAGCGGTTTTACCCTCGATCATCTAATTCGTACATGAAGTTAAGGTGCCCGTCACTGAAATGAAGACTAATTTCTTTCTCTGAACACGAAGTTAAACTCTCGAAACTTCGAGTATGCTTCTCCGAGTGAAAGGCCATTAGTAAAGTGTTTGACTTTGTACCAATTGGTAACGCTCTCAAACGGTTTATTGCTCTATGGCAATATGCAAACCGTGAATTATGGTGCCTATTGCCAAAACTCTTCAGCCGACTTACTCACAGAATACCTCGGTTGGATCTCCGAATCACTCGATAGATGAAACTATTGACATATCCGTTCGACTCTCACAGATGGTGGAAACGTTCTCGAACTGTATGTCACTAGATTATTCCATTCACACGCGAAAATATGGTGTCCGTCAATTTAAAATGTCTACTAATTTTATTCGGTGAGGCAGTAAGCCTGGCACTCGCTGCAACTGGTTAGGTTCTTGGAAGGCAATGTATACGGTTCAAAGTTTGAACAAATACCAGTCGGTACCGTTGTACGATAGTTCGAATCTCTATATTACTATTTAAACCGTAAATTAAGGTGTCCATTGCCAGTACTCTTCAGCGGATTTACTTTCGGAATACCAGGTTTGCCACTCGGAATCTCAGGATAGGTGGAGCCATTGACCTAGACGTTCGACTCCAAAGAAGATGGTATCGTTTTCTAACAGTTTGACATTCGGTTTTGCTATTTCTACATGGAAATGTCGTGTCCGGCTGCTCATGTGTCGACTAATTTGTATCCGTGAACAATAAGCAAGACACTCGCTTCTGCGAGATAGGTTCTGGTAAGGGAAGGTATTCGGTAAATAGAATTTGAGTTTAACAACTGGTAATGTTTTCTCTTCGGATTGACCTTCTACTGTAATATTCATAACGCGAATGATGGTGTCTATTGCTAATACTGTTCTGCGTATTTACTCCTGGAAAACCTGGCTTAGCGCTAGGAAGCGCAGGATGGGAGAAGCTATTGACCTATCCGTTCGAATCTCAAAGAAGATGGCAACTTCCTCGAACGGTTTCACCCTCGTCCTTCATATTCATATTGAAATTAAGAATCACTAAAATGTTTTATAATCAGCTTCTCTGAACATGAGGATATTCATTTCGGTGCGGAGGATTAGTTTCGCCGAAGGTTAGGCTATCGGTAAAATGTTTAACTGTATACCAGTATGCAACTCTCAACAATGGTTCGAATCGTGAAATAAGGTTACAATTGCCAATACTGTTGAGCGGATTTACTTTCGCTGTGCCTGGTTTGACTCACGGAATCGCAGGATCGTGTTAAGCTATTGACATTGCTGTTCGTCCCTCGCAGAAAGTGCCAACGTTCCCGAGCGGTTTTACTCCGTTCTTTAATATTCATGCCGTGAGTTAAGATTGAATGATACCGTTTGGAAGAAAGTCAAACTCTTTACAGATGGCTTTAACGTCCAAGAATATGACCCGCTGTTTCGAGTGGATAGTATGTGTTAAGGGAAACTCATTATTGTACATGTTAGTGTCGAGCACCTTTACTTCATGAATGAATCAAAAGATCGAAGATCAAACCGATCGAGAACGTTGCCACCTTCTGTGTGAGACGATCGCCTAAGTCAATAGCTTCACCTATCCAGTGATTCAGAGAGTCAAACCGAGTGTCCCTGGAATATATCGGCTGAGAAGTATTGGCAATAGACACCGTAATACATGGCATGAATATTAAGGTTGAGAGTCAAACCGTCCGTGAACATTACCCATTGGTATAAAGTCATTCCTTTTAACGTATACCTTACATTCCGAGAACGCATGCCGCCTTAGCGATTGTCTCGCTTTGAGTTCACAGGAACGAACTAGCAGACAATTTCACAGATGTACATTTTAATTTCATGTATCAATAGGAATATCTTGTATCAAACCGTTCGAGAACGTTACCACCTTCTCTAAGATTTGATCGGCTATGTTTACTGTTTCACCTGATCTGTGATTCGGAGAGTCAGATTGGGTATACCGGGAGTCAATCCTCTGTACACGATTGGCAATGGACACCTTAGATCACGGTTAGAATATTAAAATATACAGTCAAATATTTGTATACCGATAC